>NC_051159.1:145827520-145851244 GCF_013339745.2 Dermacentor silvarum | reverse complement strand
GGAAAAAAAAGAAACGAAAGGAGAAAGAAGAAAAGAAAGAAAAGAAAGGAAAGAAAGAAAGAAAGAAAGAAAGAAAGAAAGAAAGAAAGAAAGAAAGAAAGAAAGAAAGCCGCGTATGGACCCTCCGACACCTCGAGCCGGAGGTGAATATGAAGATCCGCCATCATAAACGGCTTTTGCGGCGGTAGTATTTGCACGGCAGCCGAGGTAAAATAACAAAATAAGAAGCAGAGATGGAGAAGGGAGGGAGGGAGCCATACTCAGGGTCAATTAACTTTTGCGTTAGGATCGATTGCGCAACCTGCTGCGCAGAGCGTCGAATTCCCACTGATCGTGTGGAAAATATTTTCCCGCGCCAACCGACACGTGGCAATCGAGGACGTAAAGAGAAAAAAAAAAAAAAAGAGAGAGAGAGAGAGAGAGGTTCGTGAACGCGAACAGCAGTGCCGCCATAGCATCTAATAGGAGAAGCAAGAGGAAGAAATTATGACTGGGCTTCCTGGTGTGACAAAATGAATATATATTAAACGGCTTTATACATAGGAAAAGATACAACGGGCAAAACACGACACGGTCGCCGAATACCTCTCCCGCGGTTTTTTTTTTTCTTTTTTTTTTTTTTTTAAGTCGCAAGCAATATTCGGGGACTCTGCTGGTAAAAACCTGCACTTCTCGTGTTTTTCACTATCGGTGCATCTTAGGAATACCTGACCCGTCGGCTTAGAAAACAGTCTAGTAGCACTTTAAAGTGCGAATGCCGATTTCCGCACGGATGCTCACCTTGACACGAGGACTTTACCAAGGTAAGTTCACATTTCATTCTGTTGATATTCTCTTACAGATATTACTTTTTGCGCTGATTCGTTACTGAGAAGCACACACAACAACAAGCTACGAAAAGCAAATTCAGGTTGTCTGTGGAGGTGATGAAACATCTTCAGCTGGTACATTGATTCACTCTTATTGTAAAACGGGTGCACTCTGAAAACGTTTCGCTCTGCCAGACATTCACGGTTAAATTGCAGCGCGCACTAAAGACGGAACGACACAGGAAGTCAACAAAACCAGCGTTGTGTCCCTTGTCTTTCGTGCGCACTACAGTTCAACCAACTCGCCCAACTTTCAGTTATCTTGCCACACACCCCACCGAGTACGTTACGTTATCGGTGGCTCCAGAACTGTATTTTGACCGGGGAGCGGAAGCTCATTTCGCCCTCGCATACTTTTGTCTGTTATTATGACGTCAAGACTAAATTTACTGCATTATAGAGGGGCTGGCCCTCAAGGTAGGAGAGGCAGTGCCTCCGCTCAAATAAAACACTTGGGATGGCTCGCTCCCCCTGCCACGCGTTGCGTTCTTTGAAATGCGTACAGCGCCGCCCTCGTGCGCTACTGCTGTACTGTCTGCTGTGGACTCGTGAATTTCCCGCACAAACATCATCACTCTAGAAGTCTGCGCGGTGCAAAAACTGCACAAATTTCGAAACGCTAACGTTGTGCGATAGCTCAAGTGACTAAGCTCGAGCTCCCAACAGCGCATTACCTCAAGGTCACCAGTACGATCACCAGTGGTAGCGGTGGTAAAGTTTTGTTTTTGTCCACCACGTGGTGAGGATAAGGAGATGGCGTAACGTAAAGCACGGACGAACAGACAGACCCCGCAAACCCAGTTGGAATTTATTTTTCATTAATTATCAGAGCTCTTAATCCCTGTCGTAGTAAGGGCTGTTTTGTAGTAATTCTACACGAAACAAGGATGTGCTTGATGGCGAAATAAATATATGGAAAGGAAGAAAGCCGGAAATCTCGTTTTGAAAGAGATAGAACGACGGCTATAGTTCCTCGAGCCACCATAGGAGATTTAAGTACGCTTGAAACTTTCGGTAAAGCTTGCTGGATATCTTTACCGGAAGCAAGGAATGTACTATCACATGCATACACAAACAGCGTGACATGTTGCATAATTGGAATATCGTGGAGTACTACATTAAACAATAATGTGAAAAGCACTGAACCCTGAGGTACGCCTCTGGTCTGGATGAACCAATTAGAATGATACTTTCCATCTGTCCAGAAAAAACGTTCTTCCGTGGAACAATCCTCGAATCCAAGCACTGATATATAATAGCGAGTTTGAGGCAGTCAGTTTATTCGATAGAATGCTATACTCCCAGCTGTCATAAGCTTTTGCAACGTCTAGACTAGCGGGGGTGTATTTCGCTTTCTATAATTCAAGATGAGCGGACCAAATAGAACGGCCACGGCGAAAGCCAATTTCAGCGGTGTTTATGTATTATTTTAGAAATGTGCTCTGATAGCCGATTAGAAACGACTGATTCTATTAATTTCACCACGTTAGAGCTTACAGCAATTGACCGAATGCTATCCGAATCAAACCATTTGCCGGCGTCCTTTAAAAGCAATATAATTTTAGGAATCTTCCACTCGTTATGAGGTCATGTTTTCTCAGGAGAAGTGTTCACAGTATACAGCAACTCTCCTATAAAGTTTTGTGCCAGGAATTTGAGCATGCTAACATACTGCATCATAACCCGGAGCTGCCAACTTCACATATACAAACTACAACAGAGAGAAGTTCCGAATAGTTTACCTCTAAGGTCTTGCACTGAGAAGCCAATATGAACGTAACTGGGACGAATTCTTGTGGCGCTTCGTTTTGTTTCTCAGATCCCTTCTCTTCCTCATCCTCTTTTAACCGCAAACTTGCCACATGGAAAGCTGCGGCATGAAAACCGCACTTCTATAATAAAATGACGGCAAAAGTAGAGTGGGACATCGAAACGCTGTTTTCTCTTTTCCAGAACAGGAAAACAATCATTTGTAGCGCGTCTCGAGCACCGCCAACGAAAAATTAGCTTTTACGTAAGTTCCACGCGATTTTCCTGGTCTTGTGTGATGTTTTATTCATCCTCCTTGTATTATTTCCAGCTGAATTGTTCCGAACTATGAAGTAGATGCCATATCGGGAACAGACCAAAACACCCAAGTTTTCTCTCCTATTCATGACACAATTTCCTTAAAGATAACGAAAACACAGAGGCCAGATACAAGGAAATTTTCCAAAGGCAGCGAAAACTAAGCCATTTTGCACACACAACACTAAATAGGCCACCGGCAAGTAAAAAAAAAAATTGATAACACTAAGGAACAACTAATATTTCACACCGTTGGCAAACTAAGCGAAAGCACGCGGAAAGGAGATTGGCCGCATTTCTAGTGTTCTTCGTTTGTTTTTTTTTTTTTGTTTTGTTTCTTCCTCCTTTCTTTTACTTCCTTTGTCTTCGTCATGACGCTAAAGTTTAAAATGGATCGAACAACGAACGTGACAATGGGTGCACTGTTGACTGCGCTTGAATGAACACGCAAGGCAAATGTTCTTTGTGTAAGCGCGGAATTCGCGACGACCTTGGCGTCTATCACAGCGCACTCATGCGTAGACATGGAGGGGGGAAATAAAGGGGAAAAAAAAAAGAAAGACAAGTGCAAAATGTTCTTGAGGTAGTATCCGCATTGAATACAAGTGTTAAACAAGTGTTAAACAGGCGAGACAATACACGTCCACTGAGACCAGAGCTGCCCTCGATCTCGATCGCTAACTGCGTTAAAGAACCTCAGGTGGTCTAAATTAATCCGGATGCCCCTACAACGGCGTGCCTCATAATCAGATGGTGGTTTTGGCACGTAAAACGCCATAATTCTAAGTAAAGAAAAAAAAAAGAAAAGGTCGCTAACTGTAGAAGTATTCAAAGCCGATACGTGTATCGCCGTGGCGGGTGTCGTCAATCAATAGGGCGACATGAAGCACTGAGAATCATTCGTGAAATAGTAATGCCAGAAACTAATGGCTTCTTACACAAACACCGACAGACAGTTTTTGTTTTGCGATTGAAAAGCGTGAGGATTCGAATACGAGAGAAAGAGAGAGAAGGTTTAATGAGAGGAAAAGCGCAGAGGTTGGCCTGAAGAGTGTCTCTCTGGCTACTGGGATGAAGAGGAAAGGGAAAATGGAAAAGAACTTAAGGGAATGAAGAGTGATTATGAAAAATTACGATGTGATATAGGCGCCTGCTGTCTCATCAGTCTAACGTGATCAGTGCTGACAAGCGGGCGAAAAGGCACGGATATACATTTGCATACATACAACTATACCTATATACTTACGACTCTAAATACCTACGCATTAATCAACATAAAAGCGTGTACATTCCAAGGCTGTATACATGCATCAAAACTACAAACCGCACAGCTCATATCAATTAATGCCGAGCGAATGCAAGAATAATAAACACTTGATAAGCACTTGATCGCCGGTCCACTGCAGTGCCCCATGAAATTTCGCTGCCGTGAGCCTCCTGTAAGTAAATTATCCAACGAATACACAGACAAAGACTAGATTCATCTGTCACGCATCGCAGTCTGCTGTGACACCAAAACAAATGGAAATATATACATAATCCCACTTCTAGCTTCGCGCGTCCTTACTCTCAATCTGGATTAAGCGAAACATATCAAATCCTTCCGCATTTCTGTCTCACTTAGAGCAGGCAGGCAGCAAGGCGCACCGCCAAGCTCGATTCATCGCAGCGGCAGCAAAGAAGAAAAAACCGACACCACCAACGTTTACTTCGCTCTGGTGTTTTTTCGTCGCCCGTGCGAGCCAAACGGCAATCGAATTCATGCGACAACGGTCAGCGGATACGGAGGCCGGCGATTGGAGAGCTGTATTCGATTAGAGCCGAGATCGAGCTTTTGTGTCCGTTACCCGTCGGTGAAGCCGGACAAAGGATGGGCGTGCATGCGCGGAGGACAGTGACGCTGCAGC
Organism: Dermacentor silvarum; assembly: GCF_013339745.2. Classification (NCBI taxonomy): domain Eukaryota; kingdom Metazoa; phylum Arthropoda; class Arachnida; order Ixodida; family Ixodidae; genus Dermacentor; species Dermacentor silvarum. The sequence continues at coordinate 145,846,401 of NC_051159.1, read as the reverse complement.
GACATCGTGGCGCCTCTGTAAACGAATTTGCGCCGCCTTGGGGGTTTCGTTGAAGGAAATATCAATTATCCGGTGCTTCCCTGGGAGCGCGTATACATTCTCCGTCATTGGTTTCATGTTTTCGACGAAATCAGAGGTCTGTCCCCCTCCGAAAGCTACTTACGAAATAAGGAACCTAAGCTCCACAGAATGCAAGGAAATAAGCTTTTACGTCTAACGTGTCCTGGCCGTCGAATCCGAGGCTTCCCTTCCCCAAGTCGCTCGAAGAGGGTCGGTATAAATCCACCATATACGCAGTATACGGATATCTTTCTCGCCGCATGTCTGTCACAGGGCCACCATACTGAGCTTATCGGAAAAACAAAGAAGAAGCAATCGGTGTCGAAATTTAAAAACGCTCGTGTGCCTAGTTAGGTTTAGCAGCACGTTAAAGACATCCAGGTAGTCAAAATTAATCCGGATTCCCGCACCACGGAGTCCCCCATAATCATGCAAAACGCAGAATCTAATTAATTTAAGTTCTTAAAACCTTGAAAACAATAACAAGCTGCAGACGGCCGCGAAATCTGCACTCCGTGCCGTTTCTGGGAGCGACGCGACAATTTTCACAATAACGCAAGAAACAAATGAGGCCCTGTAACTCGGGACACTCGCTAACGTTTCCAATCCGAATTAAGCGCGACACACACGTGCGTAAGAAGCATCCGACCGATTGTACGGCTATCACTTTACGAGAATGCGTATCCCAAGTTTTCATCAATTCTTCGGCTGGTTACAGCAGAATAGAAAAGTACGAGCGTGCGTTCATCTTTCCGAAGTGTCGTCGCACAGATATAACGGTATATATTGATGCACATATATCTGCTTACCACTCTTAAGCAGGAGGCGCGTGCTATATGTTTCCGCCTACGCTCCGACTTTAGGATCTGTCGTAGCAGCAACCGCGTCCAACAAACTTCGCAACAGGTATACCCACTGGCAGTTGGATCAGCAATCTAACAGCCGGATCAGGCGCCGCGTCGTACCATCATTTTTCCTTTCTGGTCCACCATTTAAACTCCGCCACCGTTTTTCTTTATTTTTTTTTCCAGCAGCAAACATGACTGTTCCAACCAAAGAACACCGATCGAACACGCTGAACCCATACCACGAAGCTCTCTCGGTGTATAGACACCGTATGTAGAAGACTTTTCAACCAACAGCCACAGGCACTGGTGAACAAAACAAGTATGCCTTTTTTTTTTTCGCTGTTTGCCGGGATCTTTCGGTATCCTGCCCACTGTATCTTCGTATATACGAAAGAAAAACATTTTTTATGACCGCACCAGGAAATAAAGGATCATGGAAGGGCACACAGAAGGAAACGAAGACTGTGCGCGGCAAGAAGACACTGCATGAGATCCGCGCGTGCGCGGAACACACAAACGGAAACCGAGACGCACGTATATACCCAGCCCCGCTAAGACAGCGCTCGGATCTGTCGCACCGCTTGCGACGATGCCACGCTGGCCCGCCGAAATAAACACACACAAGGCAGAGGTATAGCCCCACTATAGGAGCGGCCGCGACCCCGCGGTTTCGCAAACTGTTCGGCAAAGCCGCAAAAAATAATCCGCGCCCATTAATCACAATGAAGGCGCGCGCACGCAAGCGAGAATCCACCGCGCGGGTCGTCGGGTGTGCGCACACTTGTCGTTCTCCGATATCGCGGCACTGCATAAAACGAGACCGGGATCGCGGGAACGGCGCGCGCCCGATGCGAGCTGCATACAAATAAACATGACCGCTTCCTATGTGCGACCAGTCCTACACAGCTGCAGCCGCGCTCCATGATGATCTTGGAAGGAACCTGCAGTCGAACTCCAGTGGCTGTGGCGTTCTGCCCCTGAGCACGAGGTCGAGGGTTCAGTTCCCGCGACGAAAACGCTCGTGTATACAGATTTCGGTGTTTATCAAAGAACCGCAGGCGGTGAAAATATATCTGGAACATTGCACGACAGCGCCCCTTATGACCCCAGCCCCAGACGTTAAACCCAACGAATTAGCCACGCAACCTGCGGTATATGGCCTGAACGGCGATGGAAACAATCATGCCTGAGCGCGCGTCATATATGTTGGTCCTTAACGGATGTAAAGAGCCGGGGCCGCATTCACAAATGTTTTAGTTCGTTAGTGCTCTTTGCCATTGGGTGACCGATTTCACCAATCTTACGTCCAGCATCAGGATTGGCTGGAATTTCCTCTTACGAACAATTCTATATACCGTAAGTCCTTCCGTTTTTTTTTTTTTTTTTTTTTTTTTTGGGGGGGGGGGGGATTGCTTGTAAATGTCAGGCCTTTTCTCACTCTTCCTTTGTCACCACTGCTTCTTTTTACTTAAACGCAGAAGCGCTCAGGCTAATCTAAACTGCTGTAAACCTCCGACAATGAGTGTTTTTTAACTATATGCGTCTTGAACCTGCAGTTCTTGCGAGTACTTCTTCCCAACCCCCCCTCTCTCTCTCTCTCTCTCTCTCTCTCTCTCTCTCTCTTTTTTCTTTTTTTTTTTCTTCCTTTAGGAAAGAATTACAAAGGTCACAGTGCCACTGCAAAGCCACTATTACAAATTTAATTCATTGTTCACTAAACGCACATTAGTCCCTGATTTACCAATACCGTTTCGGTTACAAACTAACGACCGGCACACCAGAATACAATACCATACATAAGAGGTGCTACAGGGGTCAGGCCGGTTCATCGGGGGTCTTCTAAAATCTACGAACAAGCCAAGCGTGGAAAAGCAACGAACAAGCTTCACTGATCGGTTAAATTAAGCGTATTCGTGCCCCGGCACAACTATTCTTCGTTCAAAACAGGCAATGGAAACTCGGTCAGCACGGCCCGCTGTCACGGTAGCGCCATCTTGCGGGCTGGCTCCGCAGGATACAAAGACGTAAGCATCTAAAACAAACGGCAAACGCTAACACCATTCCCAGTGCATTGCCTGCGGACGACAAGCTAGTCCAAAACCAGCTTCGTTCTAGCACGAGTGGGCGTGGGTACACGTGCACGACACGGTTGATGAATGGCACACTTCGACGGTGCTCAGCGCGGCCATTTCTCAAATGCCAGAGTCAGCCCGACCGTACCGCGTACATACAGAACAGGATGCCGAAATGGGCTGCACTCACTGAGTACGACGGACAGAGTCTGTCCAGGTACAGAGCCACCCAAAGTAGCCAAAGGCGTACGTGTACCGCTCTATTTTTTTCCTTAATGGAGAATATCCGTTCTTTCGTTTCAGTGAAATTTATGTGAATTCCTCCTTCAAATCACTGTTCCTGTCACGCACACCATCTTCAACGACATATTTTTTGCTGTGGATAAGGGCGTCTATATTTAGGATAAAACATGGAGAGAGAGAGAGAAAAAAAAAACATTTAGGCGCGCATAAACACCAGTATTCCTCCAATTACGGCAAGGATGTCTTTGACACGCAAAAAGCGAGCCCGTGCCCCGGAGGTGACGCCTCCTCCGCTCACATTTTCCGCCTGTCAAGGCCAACTCTGCAGACGAGCCAAAATTGCAGCTCTCAGACTCGCGTTGCAGAGCATTTATGTGACTCCAGTGTCATACCTTTCCATCTCAATGCAAGCGGCCGCGCCCGCTCGTCCAAGCAAACCATCCCGAAAGTCCAGGGTGCTTACCTGCAGAAGAGATAAGAGAAAAGAAAACAGTGCGGTCAGGATACGGCGATGGAAGCGTTCACTTACACGCTGAGCGATGGGGCAGCAATTCATTAGCTCGACGCAAAAAGAAAGCGCGCCGCCGTCGTGATTTCCCCAAACCACTCACGCCGGACACTCGAGAGACGAAAAAACAATACAAAACACAACAAGCATGTGTCGGGAGACACGCTGCGCGGCAAAAAATGGAAGGGGGAGTGCGGGGAAACGGTGATCACCGCGCTGTAACGAGATCTTTATCCCCTCCCACTAAAACGAGACAACGACCGCGCCGCCGCAAGGCGCCGTGCTAAAACAAAGGCCAGGAAGCCGTGCAAAACCACACGGGCAATTATTATCGGGCGCACTGCTTGAACACCAGCAGCCAGCGGCGGAAAGCTGTGCAAGCAGCGCGTCGCCACAGCGAAACGTAAGAGGGAGAGAGAGAGAGGAGGCTAAGCGCGCGCGCGCGCGGCCACGTTTATTGCCGGCGGCGACCGTTCTCCATCATGCAAAGCAATTCATCCTGTCTCGCGCACACGCTCCTCGCCCACGTCAAATGACAGGAAGAAAGAGAGACGGAGACGACCCGGATCCCGAGGCGCCTTCGTCGACGTCGGTCGAGGAGAGAGAGAGACGCGAAGGGACAAACGAGCAAACAGTGCCGGCGTCTCTTTGAGGGCGCCGCTGCCGGCGATGGCAGCGCGAGGCGACGCTAGGACAAACGACCCCCCCCCCCCCCCCCCCCCCAACCCTGCTCGAGAAGAAGGGACGACGCCGCGAAGTGCTGCGCTTCCTGCAATTAGCATGCTCCTCGTTCACCGAAAGGAACCCGCTCGAGAAAACGCTGCAGGCGGCGGCGCGCGCGTGATTCTTCACGTTCTAAAACCATTTTTGAGGTCCTTTGTTCTCGCGAGGCGAGCAGAGACAGAGCACGTGCCAGGGAGACGGCCGTGGGGAGAGACCTTCCGACGTCGTTTTACATGTGACGGAAGGTCCGAGGGAAATTTCAGCAGTTGCGCGCTGTCGCTGTATACACCAGAAGAAACTCTCCCAAGTGAAGAGGGAAGGGAGAGCAACACACACGATAGACCTTCAAGGGGAGGGGCGCGTTTCGTTCTTTCCCATCGTTGAAAAAAACTAGAACGCTTGCAGTCTTCATCTCGCGTCGCGGAAAATCCGTAGAATATGGCCCGTCGTTCTCTTTTCTCTAGTGCGCGTAAACACAGAGTCTCGATAGAATATAACCAGCCCACCGGGTTAGCTTTTCTGCGAATCGGGCACAGCAATCGGTAAGGCCCATATGACTTTACAAGATAATTCAGAGTATATATAATGTGCATTATTCAACTTTGCCTCTTTCTTACATTTCAGCCAGCAACGACAAGGCGGAGAATCATTACCGGCCTACGACCACGAGAAGGCATTCAGCCCAAACAGCAGTCGAGTACAGTTCCCAACATCCGGGAGCCGCCTGTATATGTATACAACTCCTTTAGACCAGCAGGATTATGTTTGAACTTGAAGGACGAACACTGTGACAGATTAATTATAAAAACGGCTCTTCAGAAAGATACATAACTTCTCGTTCAAGAAGTTCTAAATGGATCCTTTCCTAATGGCGCGAAACTTTTTTGCTGAATATTTGCTCTGAGGAAAGTTCAATGTTCACTTCCATTTCGAAACCAGCCACGAGTCTATCGCTCACAATTAATATCGCCGCCAGCTTACAAGGGCTAATATGTTCGTGTTCACTGTTGTCGCAAGAGCGATTCCGCCATAACTTACTTTTTCTTCCCAAGTAGCCAGTGAATACGCGCGCCTCTTCTAATTCATTAGAGGAACTCCACGATTGCAACATTTCCCAGGCCCCAGAGCGAGTTCGCGCCAAGAAAGCGCGGAGGGAACGCTTTAAGCATTCCGTTCACGCGATCGTGGTCAGACGTCGCGTGGTCATGCGAACAAGCGCCCCGGGCGATGCGACGTACATCCGTTGAAGACGACAAACCAAAAACAAACCTCGGAAGCAGCACAGAGTGTCACTGCAGAAGATCAAAGCCTGATTCATGTTAGCCCGATACCCGGAACGAAAATCGGATGCATGAACGCGGCCTCGGCGGTGAATGCGGCGCATCCGAGCGTGCGTTTGCACACTCACGGAACCAGTCGCGGCATGACATCGACATGGCGTTCCCACGAAACTCCTAAGAGCATTTACAGCCAAGCTTTTATTCCTCGGGCAGCACTCAAGGCGACAACGCGGGAAAAAAGAAAAAAGCGTCGGAACCAGTCCAAAGACGGCGACGCGGTCGGCTCACCGCGCCCTCTGTGAAGGCGCCAGATAGCTCCACTGTTATCGAGGTAGCCCTCATAAGGGTGCACATTTCGACACTTAAAAGATAAAAACCGAGCTGTTAATTTAACATAATGGCCCGATACAAGGGCTAGTCTTGTCACTTCTAGGGCCGTATTATGTTTGCATTCTTTTCATTCGATTCCATGGCAGATGCTTGAATTCCCGAAGGTTTTCGTTCTCTCTGCCATTGGGCGGCCGCCTCTGCTAACAATATGTCCAACATCAGGAATGGCTGACATCTGCTCTTAACGAAAAGTTCTGGCGTAAGAGCTCACTTTATGAATATGGGTACTGTTCATTTCTTATCATTCATCCCGCTGAGTGGCCGATATCGGCGATATAACAGGCGTGCGACTTTGTGTCAATGACTGAGGGCAACAATGGAAATAGAATCTAGACAAACGGATCCTGGTACTTCCAGTGAAATGCTGGGTCTATAACGTATAACCGGATTTCTTTTTTTTTTTTTCTGCCAGCTCGCCGCGGCGCATATCGTCTTGTTATTCATGTATGGTGCGACTATCACCGCGCATGAGTGCGCGGCGCCAGTGTAGCATATGCTTTCAGCTGCTAATTTCATTCTGACAGACCTTACTTTTACACTTGGCCAAATATAATCAAGCCAATAAAATCTGCTGGTTCTTCTTTTTATTTCTTTTTTTCGAAACGATAATAAGAGAAACAGATTCAGTCAGCTTACAAAGGTGACGGCTACTCCCTTTCTCCATAAAGGTAATTAATAATAACAATATATTATAATACAACAAGACGCGTCACAGTTTACGCAAATTTAGAGCGGAGAGAGCTACAAATAACAAATTAGATGTCTACAGAGTCTGAGACACACTGGAACCTACAGAGACAGCTGCAGCTTGATGACCAGTGCATAAAGCCGTCACAAATGCCACCAATTCAAACGGGCAACTTAATCAGGGTTGCAGTGTATATAGGAGGCGGAAAGGCAGGCGTGGCGCACTACAGAACGCAGCTCGCGAATCCTGCGCATCGGCCCCAGGCTAAAAAGGGCCTCCACCACGCGTACGCGCACCGCAACGTATACACAATACACGACATAGCCGGGTGCGCAAGCGCCTGGTGTTGTGGAGTCGGCGGTGCTCATTAGACGAAGGCAGAAAGAAAGAAAGAAAGAAAGAAAGAAAGAAAGAAAGAAAGAAAGAAAGAAAGAAAGAAAGAAAGAAAGAAAGAAAGAAAGAAAGAAAGAAAGAAAGAAAGAAAGAAAGAAAGAAAGACGCTAATTTTCAGACACTAGGGAAAGCAACAGCAGCTGTGTGCCAACCGTTTGACCCTTGGTCAAACCGGCGGCCACAGTGCTCCCCGCCTGCATTCAGGCTGCGCCATCTGCCTACGCCCGCGGAAGAGGCGGCCTTTGGACAAAGCACCGGTGAAAAGTACACGACGGCCAGCTGCGTCCTGCGCGCTCTTGCGCGCCAAAGCGGCTGCCTGCGTGCGCGTGCCTATAAGCACGCGTTGCGCCTGCCGCTTGCTCGTTCATTGACTTGACTGCACTGCACGTCACCTTCTTTCTTTTCCCTTTTTTTTTTTTTTTTTTGTCTTCTCGTGAACGCGACCAGGGCTACACGCTGACCGTTACGCGGTGTCTGCAAAAGCGGTATACACGATTGTACGCGGTCCTCTTGACTGTCGGCTCGGTTTGATGCCTAAGCATTAATGCAAAAAGCCGGTGGCTTACTAAACGCGGCAATATACCTTGCGTAACGTGGGTAGACTGGCAATGTTGCAAACGAGGGCGTGTCGCGTGTAGGGTGGTACCTTAAGTAAAGATAGACAAGACAGTCGCGAGTGTCTCTCAGACGAAAATAAAATGGTTCGTCACATTTATGTCCGCATAGATATATTAATGGCATGACAGATATTGCTTCTGATATACGGAAGATGTTGCCTATGCAATAATAAAACACCACAACAAATAACCTATGTCAAGCAGATTACAAATTACCTGCTTGACAATATTCACTCGGGAAATCACTTCGTGTCGGTCATCACTCGCCTGTATAGCCAGGAACCAAAGAGGGCGATAATGTCGCAAGTACATATGACATACCAGTCGACCTCAGTGGAGATCTCTCGAACGTTAACAAAAATCGGGAGACTCTTTTCACTCAGTTATAGAACATAATGCAGAATATGTCTATGCCCGCAAAGTAGTACAGAGAAAAGGTCTACAGTGCGATTGAACGATAACGTAAAGGTATAATCTATTTAGCCGTGCGGTCAACCAGAAAAACTGCGGTTCCCGAGTAGATTAATAGGTAGACGACTCTCCTGCCGCTTTTCGTACCATTTTGCTACTACCAGTGCATGGGGGCGGAGGGGGGGGGGGGGATAGAATGAACCAAGGAAGTCAGCAATCCTACCAATAAATCTCGCACGGGCCGAATTTAGAAAGTTTTTCGTTCGACAGTGATGTTTGCCATTGGCTGGTCGCTTTCACTAATGAAATGTCCGACATCCCGATAGGGTAGCATCTGCTGATACGAACAATTTTAGGGTAAACATATTTTTGTGAATACAGGGCAGGAATATTAAAGACAGCGCTCCCTTTACACAGTCTTTAAGGCAACCGCAAACAATAATCACCATAACGGTACGCAGCGCAGCTGCGTTCACAGCCAAGCTTCATCTACGCTTATTGTCCATATCGAGTACAACGCCACCATCTCCTTCCTAGACCCAGACCGCGCACTGCGCTTCACACCCCCTCCCCAAACCACCGACACACACACACACAAAAAAGCCCAATTGTTTCTCGCACACCCTTTAAAGCGTGACAGTATGCCCGCAGCAAGAACAACAAGAAATCCATCTCCAATGTCATACGAGCGGCGCGTTTACGCGGGAAAACTACCCGAACAAAAGGGAGAGGCAGCGTCGGACATTTCAGACGCAGCAATTCACGAATCGCAGCTCGTTCACGGCGCCGCTAAACAAGCCCGTCTCGTCAGGACAGCTTCCGGGCAGACATGCGGAGGCTTAAATAAACCGGCAAACATTTTAAAAGAGCAGCGCCACCGTTGGCGGCCTGTGCGAACGCCTCTGAGGGAGCACAGGGAGGAATAAAGACGCTGCACGGCCATCCTGCGCGCGCCGAGCTAGGAGAATAGCTGGACCTAGGTGGGTCTTCGCGACGTAATAGGCGCGTAGGCTGGCAAGTTATGAGTAAGTACTTACGAGGCACGTCACAGCTGCGCGGCGTGACGCCGCCAGGTAGGGCGATAGAGTGCCGCTGCGCCAAAGAAGCTAGTATACGTGGTCGTTTGTGCTATGTATAGTTGAAGGCATACAAGGGGCGCGGATGGCATGGGAAGGCAGCTCGTTGGCCATTGTGGTTCTTGACGTTGTGTCGTAACGACGCGCGCGGAAGTACCTGACACTGGTAGGCCGCGGACAGTACATGCTCCTCCTCACAGGTAATTGTCCCGCATATTATGCTAGCGCATACAATACAGAGCACTTAAAACGACAGCAGAATGCAACATGAGCTATATGGCAGGTATGCCCCGTATGGTCTTGAAACATTATTCCGTTCTTTCGGTAGTTCTATTAAACACCTTCCTTTCATGAACGAGGAATCGAAGTATAGAGTTCGAGATTAAAGTATTGCTCTTTCAATATTACTTCGCCGCTTCGTAATAGGTACTCGTAGCCAATCTTAATGATATCATTTTCAGATATTAATAACTGCGGGTTTTGCCTCCGTGACATCGGATCGACAGAGCCGAACCATCAAGGACGTCGTGCAAATTAAGAACAATAAATTTTGATTAGCGAAGGTACCCGTGCCGCGTTTGTGCGCAGTCATCTTTTGAACAAGCCAATAAAAAACTTTAAAAAAAAAAGATGTTAAAGAAGGGGGCAAGAAAAAGAAATAAGAGCCACAATCGGCGCCCAATACCGTATCGTCTGCCAGACAAGGACGTCGCCTTCTAACGATTGAGCACAAGTTTTCACTTAAGCTGTGTAAGCCTTGGCTGAGCCCAGCAGGCCCTACCGACGTCTCTGTTCGTAAAGCGTACGGCTGTCATGCAGGCTTACAGAGAGCGGGGTAACACACATTTCCCTGCCCACAAAACCCAGGCCAACAAGAACAGGAATGTGCGACGTCTGATCGCATACGTTCTCTCTACAAGCTGGGCGCAGCCAGTCATGCCAACGTTGCCAAAGAGGCATAGGCGACAGTCCGCCGAGGTTACTAGCAGTGTTGTCTTAAAGTGTTGTGTTGTAGCAGCGCAGCCAAATCTTAAAGTGAGGGGCTGTTCGGTAACGGTGCTGGAGGCTGTTCAATCATTACTCTAACATGACAAATACTTCAATAGTAAAAACGGGGGAGGCCATTTCACTGGCTTGCTACTCCACGCCACGAGATGCAAGATTTGAGCGAGCTCGTAAAATAGCCGCTTAGTAGCCTTCACCCATTTCCCCCGTCAGAAATGCACCCAGAAGAAAAAAAAAAAAAAAGCCGGTGTCACCACGCGACGACGGCCGCGACGGGCAGAGTGCACGGGCGTCGACGGGCGGTCGCGAATTCAGTCATCCGGAATACGCACCGCCAAAGTGACACCTTGCCCGCTGGTTCCGGTTTGGCGTCCGATAATTGGGCTGCGTGTGCTTTTCTTGTTCCCATAAGTTTTTTTTGTTTATTTTACTTCGCACTCCCATTGGCACACGCGACGCTCAGGTTTTCGATGTCGCGCACACGCAGCGGGGAGCAAATGGACGCCGAAGCGAAGCTTTCGGATGGCCGAGCAGGAGCCACGCAGAGACCGTAGAAACACACACAGACACTCACACACAAACGCACGCGAACAGCGTACTCCACTATTGCACATGACAAGCGGTTAGGTGTACCTGCAGCCCAGCACCCCATCCGTTACAGCGAGGCGCCTCAACAGTATTAAGCGGAGGACACGGGACTGCGCGCGCGAAGCTAAAGCGCACGAAGTAATGAACATCTTTGATGAAGCGAACATAAACGCAGCAGTAAACCGAAGCGTTCCCGCTCGCGTACCTTCTCTCCCTCTGATAGAGATACCAGTCTGCTTTGTAAAGGAAACCGGATTGCGCGACAGAGTGCAACCGTCGTATCGCAATTAATCCCCTGGGCTCGGACAGGTCCTTCTTCCCTCTCAAAATTTAAAATATGTACTATCCCTACTGGCTTTTTTTGAGTAGAGGGAGACCCAGCGGGAATTTTATCTCGTTAATCTCTCTCACTTTCTTTTCTATTTATCTCCTCCACCTGTATAGATAAACTGCGTACCTTTGTAACTAATATGCCTGCCCCCCCCCCCCCCTTCATCTCTCTCTCTCTCTCAAATAAACGACTGTCCACATGCCGGTTCTCTAATGACTATAAGCCTTGGGGATAGGCCAAAGCGTGGTCTGGGCCCATATTCTCAAAAACACTCTTACGCTAAAACTGTTCGTAAGAGCATATGCCAGCTAATCACAATGTCTGACATATTAATTATTAGCGAAAGCGGCGCGTCAATTACACAGCGTTTACGAACCAAAAGCTTAACGAATTTGACTCATGCTTTCTATGCTTCAGTTATGTGGTCGCCAATGAAAAATCAAACGCAGCATGGGTTTACCGCCATCACACGACCACGTGCTCTACAACTAGCCTATGCCGGACCAACTACAGAACGAACAGACAGTTTTGGTGATGTGGACCATAATCAAGCTTTACTTCATCTCCCTTCAAAGCGAAGTAATCTATATTCCCTGAATGAAGTGATGAAATAAACTTTATTTTACCTCTCTCGCGGGGATGAAATGAAATATATGAAAATCTCTCCTGTAGTTCAAATAAAGTGTGATTTGATTCGATTTGATTTGATTGAGCATCGCGAGCGAGCACGACTATTCTCTTTTTAGCAATATGTTATGTTATTGCGGAGAGGTTCTGACGAGAGTCGTTGATTTTACAAGCTTGTGTAACTGCAGTAAGTCCAGGGGCTCTCCAGCAAGTTCCCATGGCCGTGAATAGCGCCGAGCAACGGCTTCCAAAGAATAATTGTCATTAGTATGACAAACCAACGGAATAGAACAACACGAAAACGTCATATGGCACGAATCTACAAGCCGAATCTGTGAAGCGAGTATTATGAAACACGGCGAAACACGACTGTGAAGCGAGGGAGAGCAAGACACACTAACAGCGCGCAACGGAAAATCCCACCACAAAAACCTAAGAGGTCAACCTTCATGTTAAAAAAAAAAAAAAGCCTGTGGGCTGCATGCACCAAGCAATAGCGTATCAACCTTCCATTAGAGACAATTAAATTGAGTTTCAGTGTTGATGTATACGATAAAAGTTCCACAGCTCGCCGCGTTCAAGCAGCCCACCATCGCTTTGAAAACAGACCATACGAGAAGCAAGGACTGTATACATACTGCTGAAACACGTACGGCAGCCGATAGCAAGTCGTAAGGGCTGCCGTCAATAGCCCATAGGAATTAGGAAGCACTTGAGAACGAGATGCTAACGAGGTGCTAACATATGGGGCAGAAACTTGGAGGTTAACAAAGAAACACGACAACATGTTAAGGACCGCACAAAGAGCGATGGAACGAAAAATGTTAGGCCTAACATTAAGAGACAGGAAGAGAGCGGTGTGGATCAGAGAACAAAGGAGGATAGCCGATATTCTAGTTGACATTAAGAGGGGAAAATGGAGCTGGGCAGGCCATGTAATGCGTAGGACGGGTAACCGGTGGACCATTAGGGTTACAGAATGGATACAAAAGAAGGGAAGCGCAGTCAAGGACGGCAGAGAACTATAGGTTGGGTGATGAAGTTAGGAAATTTGCAGGCGCAAGTTGGAATCAGCTAGCTCAAGACAGCGGTAATTGGAGGTCGCAGGCTTTCGTCCTACAGTGGACATAAAAAATAGGCTGATGATGATGATGATGATGAACGACGACGACGACGACGACGAGATCTAGGTAAAAATTATTCGGCAACCTCGGAATGAGTCAAGAAAATCCTCGATCTATCACTATCCCACGCACAAGTTAACACATTAGCGGATACTGAACATATGTGCGTTAGAAATTAAAGCTGTCGCGAACAAACCAGTAGTGAGCTACAAAGTATACAACGAGGAATGAGGTTGTGTGGATCTGGCGCGAACGAAGCTTAATACCACAGCAATATTATATAGCTAATAACCAATGCAATTTCAGTACAGAATTATACCGTAACCTGAAAACTATAAAAATAAATGTTTCGCTTCTCTTATTCTACGTCTCTGCATGCTCTTGCGCAGATTTGTGCCCGAGGAGCCGTTCAATTAAGCCCCGAGCAGCACGGAAAACGGAGACAGCTGCATCCATCTTTGTAGGGCGGCCGCGAACTGTTCATTCCACTTATTAGAGCAGCGTCTAAGGCTGCAATTTGTGGCCACGTGGCGCGCATTTATTACATATAGATGGTATTTTCAGGTAGGAGTGGACTGAAATAAAACTCAATCAGCGCTTGACAAAAAAAAAGGGAAAAAAAAGTAAAACGTACACGCGAGCAGTAAATGGGGTCAGACACGCTGGCGTCGCGTATCGGGCAATCGCTACGAGAGGACAACTGGACAACTTGCCGCCCAATGCAATGCTTATTGCCGATGCACATATCATCCAGATTGGGACCAAAGCGACCAGAGGACGCTGAAAGGCGACGCCAATGTTTCTCGCGTTCGTTAGCAGGACAACAAAATAAATCAAATACGTAGAAATACAAAAAACGAAACCCACAGCGCAGTGCCGAAACACAACACACGAGACACTCGGGGGATTAAACTAATTAAGTCAGTCGCGAGCTTAAATGACGCGCAAAAAGGCAGAAACCGCGTCCAGCTATGCTATCTCGCCCGTTGCGACACTGCGACATTTTCTGCGGCCGTTTCAACGTAACAAATGACATGCGAGTCCTGGTATGCGGGGAAGTAAGCAAAACGCGCCAAACGTTCCAATCGGCGCCTTGTAAACATACACGTACAGGACATGTTACGTGGCGGTAAAGATGGATAGATATGTAGGCTGCCACAAGCGTCGTGTCCTCCCCGTGCCCAATCCTTACACACCGTTCGTTTTTGTTTTTGTTTTCTCTCTCTCTCTCTCTCTCTCTCTCTCTCTCTCTCTCTCTTTTTTTTTTTTCTACCTGAGCGCTAACGAATAACGAAGGCCTCCCTCCGCTTACACGCGGTCTTAATGCGCTCGCACGTCTCCTCTTTTTGGGCCCAACACGTTTTATCGGCGCACTCTCGAGCTGCTTCCTCCGAGATAGCCGCCGGGTCCGTCTCCGGTCCAACTGCCAACACAGATCTGGTTTGATTTCTTCTTCGCTTCTGCGTTGTAAATGACTTCATATCTATAGGTTCGCTCCGCGCATGGGGCACCCAAGATGGACGGGGTCTGGCCCCACGAGCCCCTCTATAGATGCAATAGAAATAAGGAGAGGAGGACGGAGGAGAGAAAGGGGGGTCGAACCAATGAAACATCCCATCCAGCCGCTTCCCAAAACGGCGACATGTCTCCGCGGCCGGAGCAGCAGCCAGGCGCGATACGGGGCGCGCGCGCGCGCGAGTCCTTGCGCAACAGGAAAAGATCCGCGGAATATTCATCGGTTTCTCCTCGGCACGTCGCCAGAGATACGCTCATTCCCCCTCTCCCGGTACGGCCGACCGCAGTACACACACGAGCGCGCGCGCAAGGCGGCAGCGGCAATTAAACGCGAGCGCGCTCTCACGGATCGCACGCAAGGGAGCCGAGAGTTGAGAGAGATAAAGAGAGAGAGAGAGGATGAGAGTGAGTGACGGAGAATGGGGCTCTCTTCGCCACGACGCTCGGTGCCGAGAAAGCGAGCTGCAACGCCGCGGGTGCCGCTCCAGTCACTCTCGCCCGCCGATCCTCGATCCGGCCTTTGCATGCATTTGCTTTTCGTCCCCTCCCCCTCAGCCGGCGCGATAAACTCGGCCGACCGGTTCGCGCCGCTCGATGCAAACGACCATGCAAATTGGCTCCGGCCGCCGCCATCTCGAGCGAGCGCAATGAGCACATAACGCGCGCAAACGAGAGCCAAAAATTGCAACTCCAGATGCACGAACATAACCGCTCGACAGGCGAGCCATAGTATCGCGCCGCTGCCGGGGACAACAGCGCGCGCTCGCGCCAGCTGCGGGGAGGGATCCGCGGGCGCTCTCCAAGGACGTGCGAGCTGCCTTGGGGCACAACGTTGCCGCTACGCAACACGACCGCAGCACTCCTGGAGCGGACGTACCTCCTTCTCCTCCTCTTCTACCTCCTCCGCCTCCTCCGTGGCAGATCGGCGCGGAGCTCCTTCGGCCGAGAAAAGCGCCAACCGGCCGCGCCCGGGGCATAAACGTTCGCCAGAGGGGGGGGGGGGGGGGGGGGTTCAAGCTGCCTCCGTGACTATTACCCGGAGTCCCTCGAAGTGTGAACATTGGTGCAACACGTACTGGCGCTGCCCTTGACGCCCAAAGTTGTAAATTTTGCTTACGCGCGAGGGACCGTCCCAAGATTTACAATTCAATCTGATTGACGACGCTGCCCGCTGGTGGGCATCGCCAGTCAGGTGTAAAAGAAAGGAAAGAAAGAAACGTCGACGAACGCTGAGTATCTCGCAGACGAGTTACGAGCCGAACTTATCCGCAACAGACCAGCGTTTGATGAGCTGCGTATCGTAAAACGTAGAAGCGTATGCAGCCCTGCTTGCGCCATCTATAGATAACAGGAATGGAATTACTGGTAGACTAACTCCAGCAAGTTCCGACCACTCAGCCTGTCGCAGAGTAACGGGAGAATACAGAAATAGGTACGGGGAGAGTGAGGCAAGGGAGGGGAGGTGGGCCAAGTCAACCAAGTTACAAACAACCTTATTCCGTGCAAGAACATCAAGGCAGGTTTAGACTGGCGATCAAGATTGCCAATTGCTGTTCCTTATATAGAGTCGCATTACCGTGTCACTCGGGGACTAGCGGATCGGTGAGCGGTGGTGAAATATCTTTATTGAAATTCATCTCCGCTATTTTCGGAGAACATCACTGCATGACGTGAAGGAAAAGAGAAAGGTGGGGTACAAGGAAAAATGGAGACGAGTATTTCGGGGTGAGCAGTCGGTGTTATGAAACTACGGGTAAATAAAAGCGGGTCACAGGAAAGATGTGTTCAAAATGTTTCGAAATTCATTAAGTTTTGCAATATACAGTAAACGCCTGTTAAAGGGTCACCTGATTATTCCTGATAAAGGAAAAAAAAACCGTTGCGGGGCTTCACCATTGCCATTTCAGCAGTCTGCTCTATAGCAGAAGGCACGCTCAACGTGCTCACTGTCAACGATAAGCACGCTATATACTTACCAGACAAGGCTCACGCAGACGAAAACTACACATTTCTTTCGCTTTCGAATAAATGTTACGTTATCAGCACGAATGCCTTGCACGTATTCTAAAACAATTAATTGTTGGGCTAGTTGATTTTCCATAGCTGAACAAGTAAAATAGCGCAATAAAAGACACATACACAACCGCCTTTGATGTACACGTGCCCGTTCATATTGTTCTGTATCGCGCATGCGTGACAAGAGAAAGCATTTGTAGAATCCTTCCTTGCCATTAAACAGTTGCTAGTATAGCGCTTGTCTTTGTCTCCCTTGCGTGTTTATGTGTCTTTTATTTACTTGTTCAGCCTTACACGTATTTGCGGTTTAACGAAGTTCTCGATTTAACGAACTCATTCTCGGTCACATCGATTTCGTTAAACCGAGGTTTAGCTGTATAGACGCGCGCGAGGCGCAAACATATCCAAAGAGCGGGCACGACGTCCTCGGCGAGGACGCGAATTCGCCGAGGCAAAAGTGTAAATGTAGTAACAGGAACTCGCGTCGAGATATGCAAATGCTCGCGCGCGCGCGCGCGCAAGCATGCCCACGGCGCGCGGAGCGTCCTTGGGCCAGGGCCGCGAAGAGAACAAGACCGGAATGGTTCGTGCGACCGTTTCGACGGCGATCGAGAGGCTCCAGCTGCGCGTAATGACACACGAGCCACGCCGGGCGCGCGTGTATAAACCTGCCAAGAGGAGGGTGTTCGTATGCAAAGCGCGAACAACATCGCGCCGCACACGGAAACTGCGAAAGAACTGCTCCCAGAGATATGCATCTAGATTAAGCGGGGTGTGCACCGGATTAACTCCGTGCACGCAGCTATATACGAAACCGGCGACGCCGGAATGACCCAGTATACTCCGCAAATGACGCTACCTTTTTTTTTTTTTTTTTTTTTCCAGCGGGCACGCGGTTTCGTTGCATTTCCTCGTCGCCTCCAGCAGAGGTGTAGTATACACATGTAGAAGCCGTGCTCCTAGCGATCGCTAGATACCCAACGCAGAGCTACGTGAATGCGCGCTCGCGCGCGCTTTTGATGCAGCCTCAATCCGCAATTGACAAGATCTGTCGCAGAGCCTCGATCGTTGCAGGAGCTGGCGCTCCCTTAAGTCGATAAAAAAAAAAGAGGAATCAAGAGTGTCAATCCTTGGGAATTTTCGGCAACAAAAGTGCTGATGCCTCAACGTACAAGTTAGGTTCGCGCGTACAACAAACAAACAAACAAACAAACAAACTAAATAAATAAATAAATAAATAAATAAATAAATAAATAAATAAATAAATAAATTAATGTCAGTTAATCCTTTACGACTGATCTTATATCGTCATACGCTTGCAAAAACGTATTAATAAAACGCATACATGCGAATTGTCCCGTGTCAGGGCCACACACTTTATTCTATTCAAGCACTCTTTCTAGAATTGCGTGTACCGGCACGCATTCTGCGACTTCAGGCCGCTCCAAACACCCGCCCGAAGGAACAGCTCCGCATAACGCCCTAAAATGTACACCTGCATAAGCTGAGCCCGATGCAGGACTTCCTCTTTGTTCATTTCAAGACACGCCGGAGGTAAACTTCGAAAGAAGTCTTCATATCTTGGTCACAACAGCAAGCTTCTGCTTCTTCTTCTTATCCGTAATTTCTTCAATCTCCTTTATTTTTATGTTATTTTTCCTTTTTCTCGGACTGGAAGTATTCGGAGGACGTCACATAGTTCTATTCACAATACGCTTCGAGACTTTGTTTACTGCCCTTCGGCGGCACGGCGCTCCGAGAACCTTTTCGTCTCAGGACCTTTTAACCGCGAGTCAGAAAAGCGCTTCGGGCCTAGAGAGGCTTAGAGAACTAGGAAAGGGCATTATAGATAAAGAAAAAGTAAATTCGAAAAAAAAAAAGCATATCCGCAAAACAGATCTTGGAGTGAAGAAATGCGTCGGGATCCGCAGCGGGAGCAAATGCCAGCGCCACAGCTGATACCTCTGAGGCCCCGAGATCGATACATAAACATATCACGGTGGGCGTGCACACGGCAAGCACACCAACGCACCAGCACGCACATACACGCAGACGCGCCGGGGGGTGGGGGGGACCTACGCGAGCGCGCGCGCCAGAAAGCCGATAAAGCTCCTCAAACTTCTCACTTCGAATAAAGGAGTCGCGCGAGTCGGTGGCAAAACAGAAATGCGCAGCATTCGCCACCCCGCAAAGAAGTGAAGCAGTTCGTCTTGACGCGGGCATTAGGGCTTAAGAAAAATATTTCTTTGTATACGTCCTTTATTTGATTTCGGGGCACGCTGAGTATCTTATTCTTTGCCGATATCACCTCTCTCTCTCTCTCTCTCTCTCTCTCTCTCCACCGTGCATCTCGGCATGCATTCCTT
>NC_051159.1:145715020-145825020 GCF_013339745.2 Dermacentor silvarum | reverse complement strand
CAAAACGAAAAGGGGGCCCGCCGGCATGCGAGTGAGGGCTCCCACACGTGCGCCGCGGTATCTTTTTCAACTGCCCTTTCTCTTTTTTACTTATTTTTCTTTATTATTATTATCGTCGCATCGCGGATGCTACATTCAACGATACAGACGAAAGAAGTCAGAGTATAGACTATGTGAAGACAAGGCGCCCACGCGTCTGTTTTTATGCTCCAGAGAAATTTTCGTCTCGCTGGACTCCGGGATACTTGGGTATCGAACGTGAACCCTATTTTACAAAATTGTGCGCGACATTTTCATTGTTTGCTTCTTCTTCCTCTTCTTCTTTCTTAACTGCTGTTCTAGCTGTGCTGCCTCCCACACGTGCAATAATAAATACAGCGTATCTCTTGTAATGCACGCATATTGAGTTGGCACCTTCTTCCTCAGGATGCATCAGCGGTAAATTTTCTACGGAAGATACCATAAGATAACGCGTACGCAGTACAGAGCCGATAACCATACAAGGAGCAATTCGGAGGCGGCGGAAACAAATTTAAAAAATAAATAACTCTATATTTCACGACGAACCACTCTTACATTTGGTTACATAAAAGCCAATAATTAAGCACCCAGAATTATAAAAAGTTTCCCACCTAAACATAATAGGAGGCGCAAACTTGACGTGCCGTAAAAATCATAATAAAGCAAACTCGTATATCATACGCAGGACTTCATTGTTTTCTATTCAGCCGGCGTGCGAAAGCCACCAAAGTTTCAAACGCCAAAGGCACGCAATTGAGAACCGGGCAAGTGAAACCTGCAACCGTGGGTAGTCTGGAACCACCTCTAAATGTGTTTTATATTTCGTTCTCGAAGCAGAGAAGAAAGTCGTGTCGACCTGCGGGATCCCCGGGAAGAGAATAGCCGAGACAACATGCATCGTTAGGGGAGGCTTAAGCACGGTATACGCTGATCCAATCCGATCACGAAGGCACGTAGGCAGAAAGTCTCCCCGCGAAATGCCGCATATAACAAGCTGCGAAACGAGCTCCTTATAAGCCACGGGACGGCGCTTCGCGATGCCATCCCCCTATAAGCACGTTACGAAAAGCTCCAAAGGCACTGCGCGTTGCAGGACATGCAGCAGAAATAATAACGTGGGAAAGTCTCAGAGTTGTCGCGCTCAGATATATACCGCGCGCGCTGCAGTGGAAAAGCGAGGTCAGCAAATGCGCTCATATGCCGAAGGAACTGTACGCGCGTAGTCTATATACAAGACGGTTTGTCATTTGTCAAATATTTTTTTTTCTTCTCTATAGCAATGCGACGAGCTTCGCGTATAAGGAAATTAACTCGAAGAAGGATTCCGCTCAACACGTGCACGAGAGCGCGTATAGCGATCCTTCAGTTCTTCAGTGGACGATGGCTCCGGTCGCCACCTCACCACTAAAGTCCCTAGATAAAAAATTATCTCATCTAGGAACCTTATTCACCACCAGGGAGAAGTACCACCTCCACAAATACGAATCGCGGACAAGAGTCGTCACATGGTTTGGTTTGGTTTTCCTTGAATGTGTCACATGATACTGTGTACTTCTTATTCTTCTTCAGTGAGGAGAATGTTCTTCTGCTGCCCATAAAGGGGCCTACTGCAAGGTAATTTTGGACCGCGTAAAAAGCTAGCTTAAGATAGTGTTGATGCATAGGAGTCTCAGTTTGCGTTTTACGTTTTACATTTGAAAATTTACGTTTCAAGAGGAAGTGTCACAAAAAACTCGCAAAGTTAGCCCTTTCCGATACCGAAACTGAAAAACAAGATGCCCACACTACCGCTCGCCGGAAGTGACGCATGACCTAGAGCGTGCGAGTCCTCAGCATGACCTCCGAGATTAGGCGGCTTCCGCGGCTGCTAGGAGGCGACGTGCTGTGACTTACGTCATGGCCGCTTTGTAATTTTGTGCGACAGGACAGGTGGATATCGATTTCTCCCTTTCATTAGCTTTCCTCCACCTTGCCTACTTCCGCAGAATTGATATGCAGGCCGCTAACCGCGAGGTACAGGCGTCGTCTACTTAGGTGTTATTTAGAGGCTCTTAATAAGCAATCTATACTGTTAGCAGACCTGCAGCTTTGTTAAGAATACTTTAGCGCCACATGCTACTCAATCATAACCCATTTACCCAAAGTGAAATTTCGTTGCAAGTAGCCTTGAACCAAAGTATTTTGCGGTCAATAAGCAGACTAAGGGCCCATTCACACTTGCGACTAGGCGAGGTCGCGCGACGGATTGCGACTGGCGACCAGAAAGCTACTCAAGACGAACGACGTCCACACTGACAAATGCGACCGGCGAGTTGCTAAACCGAAATGTATTACAATATGCCGTTCACGTCTGCTTGAAATGTCAGCGCCGCGTAAAATAAGCGTCAGCGTATACGGACGTCCTGTTCCTTCGCATCTGATTAGTTCAGCTGTTCTGCGACTGGGGTCGCGCGACTGAAAAATCGAGCAGTGAGCGACTGGCCCGAAACAGTCGCATTTCGAGAAAAGCGACCATTTGCGACTACTTGCGACTGGTAGCTTTGCGACTAACTTGGTCGCGCGACCTCGCCTAGTCGCAAGTGTGAATGGCCCTAGGGAACAAACAGAAGCTGAGGAGCTCTGATTTTGACTGATAGGTCACCTCAAAGGTGGCCGCATTTTTCATTGCAGAAAACTACTAAAACTATACTTAGCATTACTTCCACTTGTCAATTTCTCCAGTTTCAACCCGAGAGACTACACCTGCATTTACCATCGCAAACAGTCACTTCTGGGCACAAGGAATCGCTTTGACATAATGGGTGAACTCCACGCAATCTTATGATGGCCACGACGTTTACGCACCCGCAGAACTTATTAGGCACGCTCGTGAGAAACAACTACGCCAGATAAACGCTGCCACCGAAAAAAAATGAACAAATATCAACAAAAAGAGAAAGAAGGTGCTACATATACGACCACAGTCTTCCTTCCTTATGCCATATAAGCTAGATGCCAGCGCCGTCTATGCTTAGGCCTCGGCGTATAGACGTAATGCAACGGCGCCATTTGACCGGCGGCGCGGAGCTTATAAGAGAGCTAGGGGGACGGAATCACCACGGCCCCCAGCGGGCTCGGTGCAGGTCTCTGCTGCCCAGCTACGCCAGCAGACAAAATATGCTCCCGACCACCGGGCCGGTTGATGCTGTTGCCTTCACGCTGTATAGTACATGTAGCTCGCAGCACATGTGCGCGGTACATATATACGTGACGCGCCTCGGAGCAGCGCCATCGGCGGAGAAGGTTCGCCACTGCGCGCGGTAATCGATGCCTGCACTATGGCCGGTGGTAGATCGAGAGGCAAAACACGGAATGACGGCACGCAACAGGGAGAGCACTCGCAGCGCAACGCGGCACGTCCGCATCTGCGAGCGCCGCTGGGAACCAGTCTCAAAAAAGAGAGACGAACGCGCGCGCGAGCGCGCACGAGCGAGTGAGCCAGCGAGCGGCGTTACATGGAGTCCCGCGCGCTCCCCATATTTTCCCCGCAACGGCCGCATAAGATTTTTTTTTTTCTTCGCCGAACGACCAAAGGTGGGAGAAGGGAATGCACTGAGGCCATTTCGAACCGGCCAGGGCATTTGGAGGCCCGGGAGCGCGCCAACCGATGCCCCTCTGAAAGAAATGAAAAAAAAAAAAAAAAAAAAACTGGATATATATACTTTCTCTTTCCCCCCATCTTCACCGTTCTATACCTCGGGAGCGCGTAATGCCCACCGCGCAGTAACAGTAGACGGTCAGCAATACGCGGTCGCATTAGGAATGCGCCAACTCAAGGCCTTCGAGGCCACCGCGTACAACGAACCCCCCTCCTCCTTCCCGCGTCTCCTCTCTCCTCCCGCTCCCTGCAGCCTAAGTGCCCCCAGAGTTTTAAGGAAGTCCACTTCCCGGTTATGGAAAGATGATTTGTTATTCCCAGTGCGCGAAAGTCTCGGTACTTCTTCGTGCCGTATACTATACGTCGAACGCACGGTATACACTCGAAACTAGACCCCCCCCTCTCCCTTTCCTCCTTCCCTAGCTGCTCAAGATCTCGTGCTGCTCGACTCAGTGCGGCGATCTTTCACGGCTGCATGAGCCAGCGCAGGTGGGTAAAATTCTGGGGCGATGCTGGAGCCCCACGGTATATGTAATACGCGCAGACTTATATATATATATGCTCGTTCGGTTACTTTACGTCCGCTCGCGATCCTATACCGTCCGTATATATATACGACCGAGCTATATAATACGCTCCGCTCCGCCCGACGTACGGACTGAACTGTGCGCGCCTCGGAAATGAGAGTGCGCGCGTGCCCATTTCCTTTCCTAGCGAACGTATACATCGCATGTATTATTCTGTTTTCTGATTCCTGAATCTCACGCTCATGCGCCACTCGCAAACACGGAGTTGCGTTCAATGCATGCAGGCGCGCTCGGAGCTATATCACATTCTGAACTCACCAGCACATAAGCATACTCCGATTCATACATAACAGGCAACGCTATACGGGTACAAGCGAGCGTACGTTCTCTCATTGTTCGCATTGGCGACTAAAAAAGTACTGCGTCACGTACGGAAGAGCTACACATGTATGCACCATTCAAGTCAATGCTATAGCATTAGGTGGCGTACATTTATGTCAGAAACTATGACGTAATTCAATAAGACGGAAGGCGTCGCATATTGTCCAACCTATTCACCATCTAAGAAGCGGCAGGTCACGTCTCTGCCACCGTACGTCAGCCATGCACCATACGCAGCGTTTGAGCTCGCAGCCAAAACGTAGTGCGTCGCATTGTAGCCACAAAGGTTGTGCGCAAATTTGACGTGATTTGACGTAACCTTACGTCCAGAAGTCGTGGTTGCGTAATAGACGAAGTAGTTATTCAATACAAAGTGTGGCGGATCAAAAACCACTTCGTAGCAAAACGCGTGGAGTATATCAGCGACCGCAGTACGTGTGGACTTTCCATGGCGTTGCCTGTAAAATATGATACAAGTCAAGGTAGACGACTTATAGGCTTCAGTACGTAGCACTCCGCGGTGACCGTGCGTGGTCGATGGCTATAGTTTGGCTATTGCGCGCTGTCCCATCCTTGTTCAGATCAACGCAACGGCAGCATGCATTAACCTCGACGAGATTTACGTTGACATCAAAGTGAACGGGACATCATACACTTCTCTATACGCAACACAGCTTGTCTGACGTCCTATCATTAAGGCGTCCAGTACTTTGGAGCTTACTGGCATCGGAGAAAAAGATACACAGAGAGCGCTAATTAAACAAAGAGAAACGCGAATTTGGTCACATATTTCCCGACGATGTCGCCCCCAGCTCACACGACCCGGATACGCGTAACGACTTGTATAAATTTGCACGTATCTTCCTCCGCTCGTGAGAGAGTAATGTCAGTGTGCCTTGCGAACGAGGTGAGCGGCAATAATAACGAGCAATGAAAGCAGCAAGCACCTCAGCGTCAAGCTCGCGAAGACGCGCAACGCGACGCCAAAACAAAACTAAAAACACAAAAGAGCAGGACGCGTTGTTCACTCCTCAGCCGGTGTAGTTTTTAGCCCCAGCTCCATCTGATCCTGATATAGCAGGCAGTCCACAGCAGCGCGCTCAGCAAATTACATGAGAAAGGCACGTCGAGTCGGAGATAGCTTTACAGCCCCATCGGTGCAACATAGCGTGGAGCGGGCAAGGCTTGTTTGCCGAGGCGACAAGGCGCGCCAGACAATCGGCTGGCGTGACACAATGCGACGGCAGCTCCTTCGACACCAACGCCAAAGGCACGGCCGGGTCAAGCCACTCGCGCGCCCCGTTCGAGAGCACCACCGCTGCACGGCTCCAACAATGACAGCGCGCGCCAGGTAGTGCGTGCGAACACGCATAGAACACGCGAAGGAAGGAAGGGGGGTGCGGGCAAGAGAAGGCTGTCAACTGGACCCCGCGTAGCAGACAAGAGGCGCGGCTTTGAGCAAGGCGGCCAGCGAGAACGCGGCTATCTTCTTACACAGGCAGGGCCGGCTCGCACGCCTGCGTAATTCATGAGCGCGGGCGGCGTCCAATTACAACCGCGTTCCGTCCAGCTGCAAGCAGCCAGCGGCCCAAAGACGTCGACGCGAGAGATACGGGGGGTGCCGGGACCGGCCCCGGACAAAAGCTCGAAGCTATACTACTACTACGCGCGCGCGCGCCGCTGCTTTTTTCACGGGTCCGGCGAGCGCGCCGGCGACGGCGCCTCGCGCGGCGCTAATGAGCGCTCGAGTGCGCGCGCGCGCTCCGCGTCCCGACACCTCGGCCCCGCCGTTCCTTTGAGCGCAGCCGAAGCGAGCGAGCTGAACAAGCAGCTCACAACGAGGGGGTCGCCTAATGAGCGTCGCCGGGCGACGAGACGGCCTTTTAATTGTGACGCCTCCTCCTCGTCCTCCCACACGCCCGCCATGGTGTCCTGCAATCGCCGCGGGCGGGAAAAACAACCGGTAACGCGTGCGAACCCGCTATGCGTCAGCGGCGACGGCATATCGCGTCGCTCCAGAGCAGCTAGGCAGGAATAAAAGCAAGGAAAAAAAAAAAGAAAATTAGCAAGCCTGTCACAGACCAAGTAAGCTGTGTGCCAGGCACACTTTCCTTGTTATAAGATGAGAGTTATAGAACGAGTGTTTTACTAAGTGTGGACTCTTCGAAACCGCCTTCTTTCTTCCTGGTATAAACGAAAGGGTTGCGCCTTTCGTTTCATGTATAGTTCCCATAAACGAGCGAAATGCGCCAGTCGTGCTCTGTATCTCTCGTCATACAATACGCTGTCAATTGTCCAGGCAATGGCAGCCCAGGACTGAGAACCACAACTATTGAGCAGAAATTGCCACCTAATTTTGTAAATTAACGTTAATTATCTCTCCCTCTCTCTCTCTCTATCTCCTTAACACAAAGAATGATACTTATAACATGGCAACTCCACCCATTTCGCGCGATTTCACGATAACCTCGTTCAACATCTGGCGGTCACGGATAGCGGGGAAAAGCATTCGGGACAGTTCCTTCAGCGATAGCGAAAATCATAAGTACAGCTTGGCAAAACAGAAGCTATAGATTCGAGAGGCGTAAATAGTAAAGCGAGAGGCCGCATTTTGCAACGACTCTTTCCATTTTCCATTCATTAAACATTTTCTTCATTGGCTCTCACGAATCCGCGCCCCTGCTACTGCCGGAATCGGCAACTCTGCCGCCCGGATGCTAAGCAATGAATGGAATCGGAGGGAACAGGGCTCCAGCACCCGTATTTCTTACCGATCCATTTCTCTTTCCCATTCTTTTCGCCTTCAAGGCTTTATCAACGCTATACCGCGTCACATTATGATAGGGATAGGGCCACTCGGAGAACGGATGATAAGAAAATAATGAAATGGATCGTCGTAAAATACCGTAGCATGATTTTTTTTTCTTTAAGGTCATCCTGACCGAAAACTGTACTTTACAAGGATCAGAAGTAACGATACGCTTCCCTACACAACATGCCTGACACACGTCACGTGCATATGTGGAACCACGGCAGCGCAGTTACGCTCGCCTCCGCAGGCACTGTTCTCAACACCCTGGTAGTACAAACAACGGCACGCTTGCGCAGCTACGGCCGAAAAAGAAGTTGCGAAGAGAAAACGCACCACCGCGAGAAAGAGAGAGAGCCCTCGATCGGCACTAAAGAGAGAGAGAGAGTGTGTGTGTAACGTTATATCCGCCGGTCGCAGCACAGCGATCGCGGCGAGCTGCGCCAATTCTTTCGCGAAATCCTTCGTCGAAATCCAGTCAGTAAGGCAAAAGAAGCACGTGGATGCAGCGTATAGAGGCCTGCCGGCGTCTCGACGTGATCTGCAAAGTGAATACCTTATTGCGAAGAGAGAGAGAGAAAGAAAGAAAAAGGAAGCAAGCCGAAAGAAAGAAGAAAAAAAAATACCGTGCAAGGAACCTATTGGCGGCGTTCTCAGAGCGAGAAGAAAGATAAAAGTGAGAAGAAATGAGGAAACGAGAAGAGACGACGACGACGACGCCTGCCGGATGGGAAACATGAAGCGCATATATGCGCCGAGCAGCACACCGAACTTGACCCAGTAAGGTTGCGCTCTCACCCGAGAGAGAAGCGCGCGAGTCCATGATCGGGCCCCGTTCCGAGGGAGGGGAGGCCCTACGCGCCATTGGCACACACAGAAGGCACGTCGGAAGAGTGCAAGGTTGCAAATCAGGGAACGTGCGCCGCATGGCAAGCCGAAACAGGCAGATGCATGCAAGCGGCGCACGCGGTGCCTCCCGAGGCGGCAGCGCGGCGCCGACAACCTGTTCCCCCTCGCCACCCTCCCCGTCGTCATCCTCTCTTCTGTTCCTGTTGAGGGGTCCAGATCGGTATCCGCCGGTGCAGTCGTCATCCCGGCACGCGGTGCCACGCAAAAAAAAAAAAACGACGTGACCGCACCGTTCGCAGGAGAAAAGGCTCGCATGCTTGCGTCCCATTCTCTGGTTGTAAAACACGTCAGGCTTGAGCAGACCTGCCGCATAACGCCTTGCGGCGACGTGCAGCGTGTCTATCCTTGTGTAGAGCTAATATACAAACGGCTAGACCGCATATAGTATACATATGCCTATAGCATACCACCGATGATAGTAAACAGGTATACTTTACTCACGAATAGCGTAACACTCCTGGGCAGCGATTTTGTAGCGATGCTCTCCGCAAGATTTCAATGTGAATTTTGCCATCCACCGCTCACGGCCGGCTGATAGCACCGGCGGATCTTCACTCTCACCAAAGAAGCAGCGCGAAGAGGAATCGAATCGGTAAAAGCATCGCTACAAAATCGTGGCCCTGGTTTTACAAGGAGTTAGTAGTTCATATAAAACTTGCAGGAACGCGCCACGGACAGGACACAAGCACGTTAAATAATCGCAGATGGACGAAATTAATCCGCATCCGTCGATCCATACAGCATATCTACGAATGCGCGAGTTTTATAGGGAGGTTAAACCACACCATATTATTAATGCTTCCCGTTGGAAACCCTTGGCAATCTTTCGGCAACTATATAGTGTGCACAACAAGTGTTCAGAGCTGTACGAAGCTAGGCTAATTGGCTTCAGTTGCACATTGCAAAGCAGCGCAAAATAGAGAAAGACAGGCCCAGTGCATGTCGAAAATTCCGCGCAGTTTAGAGACAAAGACGAAAAAAGGGACACGTATAACATGTGATAAAGAAATTCACCAGCCCTTCCCCTGTCGAGAAAATGGGGGTAAGCGAAGCTTGTCGGGTATCTGACTTACGTCAGGGTAACGTAAAGTTCACGACATGTCCCGGTAATAAAATATAAACGTTTATTAAATGTATGCATCGAGGAAAAGAAACGTACAACGCAACGGAAGGAAAAGTTGCACGAAAGGGAACGAAAAGTAGTAGGAAAGGGAAGGGAAAGTAGTAGGGTCAAGTACACACACGACAACGTTCACTTGCCCCCATTTTCACGACAGGGGTAAGGGCTGGTGATTTTCTTTCTCTCTCTTTTTTCTTTCTTTCTCTGTCTTTCATTCTCTCTCTCTCTCTCTCTCTCTGACTTTCTCTATTTCTTTTTTGGCGCTGGTATGTGCCATTGAGCTGGGACCCTTTCTGCACAATCACCAGGATCGGCCCACTTTTCAGCGTGACACCATCACCACCACCGAAACTTGTCAGCCTATAAAGTTTCGCTTAAAAAGGAACTCCCCCCCCCCCCCGACACACACACACACACACACACACACACACACACACACACACACACACACACACACACACACACACACACACACACACACACACACACACACACACACACACACACACACACACACACACACACACACACACACACACACACACACACAAAACATTTAGTGAAAACATTTGCAAAGAAGGGAGAGTTTATTCGACAGAATCTGTTCCATATGGAAGATCACTGAACATGTGCTTGCATGTGACTCCAAAACCATTTATCAGATTACAAAAAAGTTACAAAGAGTCATAAGAAAAACGTGTCCCTTTCTCCCTCTTCGTCTGTAAGGTGCATTGAAATTCTAACATAAACTCGTAGCAAATGGTTCAGTTTACCTTACACAGATCCCGCGAACTGCCGGTAACCAACCAGATGAAGTTCACTGGACCTGTGTAGTTCGACGCCGAAAGAAAGAACTTGCTTCACAGCCTGCAGATTAGGCGTCTTCCATACGCAACCTTTGACGACGTGGTATTTTTTGAAGGGCCTGCAGTAATCGGGAAGGTAGTTCTACGACTGTCGATCCCTTTCCTTCACGACACGGAGCGGACCAACGTTTGGTGACCCACCCCTGCTACCAACGAATGAGTTCGGACGGAACAATCAATAGGCGGTGTCCAAATCCACGCACCGTCGACGGCTTCCCGTGCGTCGCACAGAAACCAAGCTCGATGGCTGCATGCGCCAGAAGCAATTCTAGGGACCGGAATCACGTCACCGACGCCTTGTTTTCTACAGCACCTATTTCAGGTCAAACATGCCAGGCAACTGAGGAACCGGAAACACGTCACCGATGCAACGTTTTCGACAGCATCTATATTACCGGCCAAGCATGCCAGGCTAAACGCGTCTGATGATCGCACAACCAGTACAGCGTGTGGCGGCATCTCTCACGGCTCCACTGGGAGGCCGCGGAAACAACACTTCAGCCGTAGAGTAATATATATATATTAAAACCGTTTACTATATTACTCCATGCTTCATCGCCTTCTATACTCTAAACAGCCAACGGCAGCACAGAAGCTTGACCCGCGATAACCGTGCCTTGTCACACAACGACAGCGTGCGGAAGACCGGGGGGCCGGCCACCGGGAGCGCGGCTTCAGGTGAACTCGGTGAAAGGACGGCACGACAAACGTTCGCTCGACGGAGAAGCCACCGACGAGGGGGGTGAGTGCCGCGACGCACGCCGCCGGAGAAAACCGGGCCGAAAAGGGGTGGCCGCCAAACTTTTACGCGGGCGAGAAGAAAGACGACGATAAAGCGAACACAGTGAACGACGCGTGGCACGAAACGTGGAAGGAGCGGGTTTCGCGCGGCAGGCGTCGTCTCTCTCTCTCTCACACAGTTGAGGCACGCGCTGTGTGTAGACGAGCGACTTTTCCACGCTCCTCCCGAAGGGGGCCATGCACCGGAACACTATTCGCAACGCCTGCTTGACCTTTACGGTTCGCGCTGCACCGTAGACATGCGGTAGGCCCTGCTTTTGCGGGTTCCAGCTGCTGCCCGGCCGACGCCGTTGAAACAGGCGCAACCGATCGAAGTGATCAGCTTCAACGAGCATTTGTGATCTCCTGGCGACATGACATTTTCTGTATTTTCGCATGTATCAGAGAACTTTTTATTTTGCTCTCTCGTCATTATATTCCCTTCTCCCCCTTCTCCTGCGTATAGAGTAGTCAACCGAACGCTTTATATCGTAACTTTCCTCCCATATATATATATATATATATATATATATATATATATATATATATATATATAGTTCTCAGGTGCCGTATACGGAATGTTGGAGATGCTGTAGCAAAAATCGCTCGATCAGGGGAAGGACACAGATGCACATATAACAACAGCACGTAGCAATTTCTGTAGCGAGCGAATAGGCAAGTAAAATTTGCCCCCAGCGATCTCCATACTGCAGTATTCAGTGGCGCAGCGACTGTGCGCAACTGTGTCCATCCGGTACACAATTAGTGCAGCGTTATTGCGTCGATGCATCCTTACTTACGCCGAGCGCAAAACATGCTGCCGGGTACCAAAAGAAAAGGGAAATAATTTAGCTATATAGGAACAAGGAATGCAAAGGGGCTGGATCGATAAACCAACAAAAAGCCGAACATATCTACATACAGTATATCTGTACAAGCAGCATTTCAAAGCTTTTCTTTGGAAAAAAAATTTGAAAACTAAATTAAAGGGAAAGAAAGGAGAAAAGGATAAAAATGCAGATCCCCCCATAATGAGTAAAAATAAACGCGATATACACTTGTGTCACATGGCGAACTTGTATTGCCGCGACACGAATAGCGGCGGATATGACCGGCGCCGACCATTGCCGATGCGGGCCACCCGGCCCCGGGACGCGTCCAGAAGCGGTCGACTCCGCGTACATGTAGCGGGTGTGTATACGCCAACGCACACTGCCCCATTCGGCGGCATACAAGAGTCGCGGCCAAGCCAGCGGTACAGGAGGAATGTCGCGCCGCTCGGGCTACACTGTCAATTCCACCCCTCATGCCGGCGTGCGGGCCCCCTCGACGAAGAAGAAGAGGAGGAGGGTAATTTGTGGCCCTGCCATTTCAATGAACGGTGCAGGCATTCGAATCACGGCGCCGCCGCACGCCGCTCGCGGGCGTGCCTCCGAGACTGCAAAAGGAGAGGCCGGTGAGTTGCAGAGGGGAGAGGCCTGGGCATGTGTGTGTGTGTATGCCCGGAAAGCGACAGCGCCGTGCATCTTATCGACGAAGTAGTGGACGCCCGCGGCGATGGCAGACCAACGATCGGTGCGCCTGTTCGCCTTCTCTCTCTCAGAGCCTCGGGCCGCCGTCGTCCTTGACGAACCGAGCACAAAATGCACGTCGCGAGCGCGCCTCAATCCTGCTTGCAAGGAGAAGGAAGGCAACCGCCGCGGCACAGAAAAGATCGGCAGACTGCACGCTGCAAAGTGCGCGCCGCCACCCCCAGAGGCCGTTAAACGAAGAAGCGAGCACAGACAGCGATGCGGTGTGTGTTCGTTTGCGTGCGATTATCAGCCCGCCGGCTTTGGAGTACGCACACTCCGACCCAGGATGGGTCCGCCCGGACAGTTAGTGGGCCGTCCGCAGAGTCGCACTCCTGGGAGACAGCCTACGCAGCGCTCTTGTTGTCGCACGCCGTATAAGGTCCCCACCACGCCTGCGCGCGTGGGAAGAGATTAGCATAGACCAGGCGTCGTAAAATAGCAATTCCCGAGCGAAGTATCCTTCGAGACTGTATCTTCTTCGAATTGGCGGTAAAGCGGAAAGCTGGACGAATAAAGCTGCCCGATAGAAGTCGCAGTCCGCGGGAATACTAAGCGATGGCTGGCCGCTGTGCCGGTGTTACACGTAGCTGGCGCCCGCTGGGCATGAGCATTGGCAGCAGCTGTCATATCCAGCAAGATGATCACAAGTGCACAGAGAGCCTTCAAACACATCAATTCCCGAACAGACACCGAACTTTATATCGGAAACACGTGCATATAAGTGAAAGGCAGGAATGTGAAACATTGCGTAATTAAAGAGCTGGACGTCTACGTAATCACAAAGAGCTGTCAGGCTAAAACTGTTCGTAAGAGCAAATACCAGCCAATCCTGACGCTATAGGCGTATTATAAGCAAAGGCGGCCGGTCAATGGCACAGGCCCCTGACGATGAAAAGCTTTTGCATACGTGCCAACTTCTGAACTTAGAATTCCTAAAACAATCACACAGACACGATTCCGGGGTTGTTGGGCGGGAGGACATTATATATATATATATATATATATATATATATATATATATATATATATATATATATATATATATATATATTACTTTGGCCTTAGGACGCAGCTTTTGTGGGATATTTAATATACAACGCTCTTTTAACGATGGTTTACTTTCAGACTCACAATAAATCAGCAGCAATAAAGAGCAGAGATAGACAAGCAGCACATTGCTTTGAGATTACATGCAGTGACCTTCGCAGCGACGCTGACGTTGCCGATTTTCCGTGCTGCAAAAACTTGTCTGAATAAACTTGCTCAAAGCAAGCCTCCATCATGTGCGCCCTTTCACCACCACAAGATTTCCGAGAATATCCTCGGCGGCAGACGAGCGAAACTTTTTTCGCAAACAGCATTAGTTTGACGCACCATTCATAAAATAGTAAAACGCGCTCAAATTCGTAAGCTTTACGAGAAAGAGAGAGAGAAGTCATAACGGAAAGGCAGGGAGATTAACCAGACTGAGCCCGGTAGGGTATACCCTGCACTGGGGAAGAGGGAAAATGGGATTGAAAGTTACGAAAATACAAAAGGGTTAGCAGGAATGGCTTTGTTCATGAGGTCACGCCTGATGCGCAAAACGGTATAAGCCAAGCCAAGCCAACCACAGAAACCAAAAAGCGCAGAGCTACCAAAGCCTCTAAATTTTTCAATGGAACCGACCAGCCGCAGAAGCACTCGAGAAGCCAAGGAACGCTAACGGAGGCCTTCTCACCTTACGAATCGCAAAAGCACACCAGCCGCGGCTGCTGCCCGACGGTGAGCGTGATGCTCCGAGCGCAGGCCGTCGGCATGCAGGAGCGCTCGATCAGCTGTCTCGACCCCGGAAAGGCTCCTCCCGGCACAACTCCCGGTACAACTCCCGTCGACAGTCCCGGAATGGGCGCACCAGGCGAGTCCGGAATACATGCACCCGCTTTGGCGCAGCGCGCTTGGGGCCAGCGACGGACACAGCGCAGCTTCCTTTGTACGACCGGCGGGGGAAGGAAGCTGGTCAGCGCCGAGCTATACAGGAGTTTCGAAACAAGCGCAGTGAGCCGCCCCCGCCGGCGTAAAGCTCATTTCTCCACTCCCGGCTCGGAGCGTTAAGAGAAACAAGAGAGAGGGAGAAAGAAAAGGCGGCGAGCGCCGAGACGAGTCTTTTACTCCCTCAATCCTCGTCTTGTTTCAAAAACGAGTTCAACTTCCCCAAGCGCAATGATGAGCGAGCGAGCGCGCTCGGGAAGAGCTGCTGGATCTCGGGGCGCACGGGAGCCGCGGACCAAGGAAGGAGGAGGGGAAGAGGATCAGCCATCGAGGTGTATAATGCGCCAGGCCTTTACGCCGCTTCCCCACGACGAACAAGAGTAAAGACGACCGCCTTGAGAGAGAAAAAAAAAACGTCCGAAGCTCAGCGCGCAAGGAAAGGCGCGGCTTTCAACGCACGCCGTGCCGAGAAGAACAACGGCTCCGACGATGGCCCGCGTGTAAAGAGGGAAAAGCGCTCTCTCTGATCGTCTTTCCCTTCCTCCCATTTTTCGCCTGTCCGCCTCCCGAACAAGGGCACCGCCGCTGCCCCACGCCGGTCAGCGAGGGCTGCGTCGCGGGAGTGAAGAGAGCCCCCAAAGTCCGGGGATCCACTCGTCGAGGTGCTGCAGCTCGTATCATTTCGAGAGATCATATCTGGCTCTCGCCCTCGCCTGCTCCGCCACTCCCGACGAGGAAGCCACGTACCCGAACAAGGAGAACTGATCATGTCGGCCCGGCAGCTTTATAGAATGCAGAAAGGGGGCGATAAGGTCGTAAAGGAGATATAGTGTGCGAGGCTAACGGTGAGAGGCAGTTTGAGCGGTGACTGCGAGACGAGCTGCAGCAGGTACCAGTCACAGCGCAGCTAACGCACGCAGTGTGGTGTAGCCGAGAATTACCTTCAAGGCAGGGCGTTTTCGCTCAAGAACCACTCTGGGACCTAAAGGTGGGAGCTGAAGAGCACTCGAATAAAAAATAACAACTCCTACAGCTACGTGGCTTTGGAATTGGTAAGACCAATGAATGGATGCACCTTCGATCACATACTCTTCTGCACACGCCACCAACGTGACACACATAGATAAAGCAAGACCGCTGTACCCCAAATAATCAAGGGGAACTAACTTCAGATGCTGCTAACGAACAGAGGAGGATGAGGGTAGGCACCCAATAAATGTGGAATGGGAGCGCGCAGCACGGACATCCTGCAATATAATGCCTGAATGCTATAATGGCATGAGTTGAGAAGTCTTTTCAATGAGCAGATTTGCGCGGTGAAATTACGTGGAGCCGGCCACTTCTCATCGCACAGCAAATACCAAAGGTAACTTTAAAAACGCTGGCTATGTGTTAACTGATCAAGCATGATGCGCCCCGAGCTTCGAAACGCGCAAGAACACGTAAGAATTTATCTCACTGATCAAAGACCGACAAGATAGCATATATGCTTAGTTAAGTTATGTACTTCGTGTTTCACTGTCTAATCGCAGGAAGACGCTGTCGCGAACCCGGACTCGCATACTACAGTTCAAAATAAAACACCAAGAAGAGGACTAACGACTCGCCATCTTGGAGAGGAAGCAAAGAAAGAGCTTTTGCCTATGAGCTTTCAGCGCTAAACGAACCCGAACTGAGAATCCCAGCGATAAGCGAAAAGAGTAAAGGGAGAAAGACAAGGTGATCGCTTGGCGAGAAATCCGATAAAATACGCCGTTACACAATAAATAACGCAGCACCGCTACAAGTCATTCTCCGGCGATTGATGACACGCCCGTCTTCAGCCGCGCACTTGACACAAATTCGATTCTTCGCCGGCTCTCCTCCCGTTTCCCCGCTCCTGCTCCTCACGTTTAGCATCCACCGGACTGCGATCGTATTTGCCTCTTGCAAGCAAGGCTAACCCCCCTGTAGAAGTCGGCCCTTCAATCTTCTCCATCTCTCTGTCTTCGCTTTGACGAGCCCCCTGAAGGATGTCGGCTCCTAAACTTTCCCCATCCTCGCAAATAGCGACACGCAAAGGCGGACCCGGGCTGAACTTGGGGGCACAATTCATTCTGGATCCCCTCTCTCTTTCTCATTCTCTCTCTCTTTCTTTCATTCTCTCGCGTTTTGTGTGTAAATTCTAAAGGTTTAAAACGAAAGCCACGAAGGACGGGCAAAACTGGGGAGGAGGCATCGAGGCAGGGGGTGGAGAGAGAGAGAGAGAGAGAGAAAATCGCAATTTCTTCGAGACGCAGGCGGCATGTCTTTCAAAACGTGGCGCTCTTTTGACTGTAAACTTCCAGGCGCGGTGAAGGTTGTAAACAAAGTGGGCCGCAACGTCACCCTCCCTAAAACGTTCTCCGGCGTAGGTCTCATCTGCCGCTAAAGAAGGGACGCACGCACGCACGCACGCACGCACGCACGCACGCACGCACGCACGACGCACGCACAAACAAACAAACAAAAGTTAAAGAAAGAAAAGCGGAGGATGACAGCCTCTTGCTCGGTCGTGCCCGAGCACACAAAGACTCCATTTTCACTTTCAAGACGACAACGGCGACAGCCACGAGAGTGAAGCCACTTCGAGGAAATGTAACTGCCAGCGGAAACTGCAAAAAAAAAAATAAATAAATAAAGTACTTACGAAAAAGAGAAACTTAGCAACGCGCAGGAACGAGCAGTCTAGAGGAGGGTGGTTGAAAGCGACTTTATAACGAACGAAGAGGGTGAGGGAGGGAGGGAGGCGAAGACGTGTGCCCGCTAGGAGACGTCGTTAGGGGAGAGGGAAAGAATGAAAACTGAACTTCGAGGAGACAGGCATCTTCTCTTGGTCTCATCTCATTGGAAAAAGTGCAGCGGCGCAATGCGGCGACCATCTGGCCAACAGGCAGAGGCAGCGAGCAGGTCGGGAGAAAAACGAGCCGACGCGGAAGGGACAGGGGCCACGGCGGGCAGAGGGGGCGGAGGGAGGCTTCTTTGGCGAAATCGCCACTTCTCGCGAAATCAGACGGAGAACAAGGAGGAGGATGAGTAGGAGGAGAGGATGCAGGACATGTGGGCGTGTAATGCCACCTTCGATGGGTCACTCTGGCAACGAAGTTGAACGCGCGGAAGAAAGAGATATACGATAATACGCAGGCTATATAGGTAATTGAGGGAAACTGAGACTTCCACCCAAATGTAGCAATTTGCTACAATGAAAACCCAACCGGGTTCCTCGAAAGAAAGCCTCGCAGTTGAAGAAAAAGTTCGTCCTGGTCCGGGACTCGAACCCGGGACCACCGCCTTTCCGGGGCAGCCGCTCTACCATCTGAGCTAACCAGGCGGCTAGCAGATGGCAGGGCGAAGTCAAACTTGTCGACAACTCGAAGCAAAGGCAAGTGTTTGATGTAATAGTTCAGCGGCGCAATCCGCTAGGTGCAGATAAGTAATTAAGGGAAACTGAGACTTCCACCCAAATGTAGCGATGTGCTACAATGGAAACCCAACCGGGTTCCTCGAAAGAAAGCCTCGCAGTTGAGGTGCATGGGCAAGTCGTCATACTCTCGGCGCTTGCGTCCGCGACTCCGTATGGAAGAGAAAACGAATATGCGCATGCATCGATTTTAAATTTCAAAGCTGCAGCTGGTTTGTTCGATCATTTGCTTAATCATACTGTTCAACTTTTTACTGGGGGCCGTTAAATGAAGAGCATGCAGATATCAGCAAAGTTCAGCGATTCCCTGCAGCCGTGAACTCATTTACTACAACGGCAGCCGGCTGTCACAGTGGTCAGAACTTCTTCTGCTTGTTCATAATGTTCCTTGGAATAGATCATTCCTTGACAAGCGCACAATATTTACGCGTGAGAATACACCAAGGAACACGTGCATCGACAATGTCAAAAGAATAAAAATAATATAAGAATACACCAATGCCGAATGCACAGATCTTCCTCACGTCGTCACTATATATAAGAATACATTTACATCGTATAAGTGGCGAAATACATATAGTCGAACCCGGATACATCGAACTCACATATGACAATTATTGTGTATATGGAACAGCTGTAGAATTCCCTTGAAAATTTCTGTACATTTTTTGTTATCTTATGTATCGAATTACCTATATGTCGAACTCTTTTGTGATCCTCTTCAGATTCGATACATCCGGGTTCGACTGTATATGTTCCAACTTTACTGCGAAAGTCCGACAGTTAGAAAATAGGCTTAGTTACTATATTCCCTACGTTGGCTTATACAATTTACACCTGAACATACCGAGCCTTAGTTTAATAGCCTTAGAGCAGAAACATTCAGTTATTGCTACAAGTATTACCGTGTTCATAAAACGAACTTACCTTCAGACGTAGTTTAGATACCTTTACCGCTTCAATACAATATATGCGTGTTACAATTACCAAGCAGCAACATTATTTTCGTAACTCCTTCACGTGGCTTTATTTATTTTTTTTTTTCATTAAGAGTATGCGCTGTGCCCGAGCACCGGACCTTTCCGTGGCCAGCGCCTGCCGCGCCTTCGCTGCGTACCTGGCCCCATCGCTTATTCGACTTGGCCGCGTAGCGCACCATGGCACCGGAAGACGAAGAAGAAAATCCCCGAAAGCGCTGACGACAGGAGGATGCGCTACACTCCCCCTCGCCCATCGCTCAGCCCTCCGATTCTTGCAAATCAAATTTTGCGAGCAAGCGGGAGCATCGCTCCGGCTCCGCCAAGTCGCCGAGACCCGCGTACGTCGCCAAGGCGAGAGCAGTGAAACGGACGAAACCCGCCGAGCGGCTAACCGATGGCAGCGAGTCTAGCTCCCTCGGCTGCGCCCGATTTGCTCGTCGCATTGGTACGGGCCCCCTGTTCGCCTTGATCGGCACAAGCTGCTCGGAGATTGAGTTCTACCAAGACGACGTGCGACGCACGGGCGGGGCTTGAGAGGTCCGTGACGTACGGTAGCCCGACTATAGAGACGCGCCACTGCGGGAAGGATCGGGCGAAGGCACGCACTTGACAGAGCACGACGAAATGCGTAAACACAGCAGCAGCAGCGCCAAATCTGCGCGCAAGAAAGAAATTCGGTACATCGTCGTCGTCATAGAGCTGGAGCCCCAAAGTGTTAAGGCTGCAGCGTAGAGAAGTATCAGAATGCACCACTCCACAACAGTGTGTCAGGCGTTGCCTAGCAAAGCTTTGTATGTGAAGTCTGACGCATATCCCGCGAGAACTACAAAGCAGCACCGCAAAAAGAAAGAAGAAAGCTTGTTTCTTTTCACGACTTAGTGCACGTAAGGGCGTCGACTTTGACACGTAATCAAGTGGCAAAGCCAGAGACTCACAGCAATCCCCGAGATACCGAGTATCGCGAAAGCGAAGCTCCACACAAGGAGCGCCCACATAACGGTAAAGGCCGACTACTGTTATTTATCTGGCTGCAAGCTACAACTCATCGCCTTTGTCTCGTCGTTTCAAATGACCCACGAGGAACGAACGTCCTCTGAACGACAAATTCGGCGCACTGCAGCACATAATCGCGGCGCGGGCTCAGGGAACCGATGGCGAAAAACGCGCAACCGTTGTCGTCGCTGGTCGAGGGAAATGACGTCACTGCGGCCACGTCCAAGCCGCCGCCAGAGTCTACGGTTCAATAGCGTCATCCCCAGGGGGGATTTTGGCGCCCGCCCCAAGTGGGGTCCGCTTCCTACGCATGGCCTGCGGGAGACACGAGGGGAAAAAAAAAAGAAATAAACAAGGGACAGAGAAAGCCGAGCGACGGGCCGGTGCTCGGAGAGCCCCACCCGAAACACGAGCAGCAGTACCGTGCCTTAATCAAATAGGCTCACCTCCCCGGCAGCAACTTCAACTGAGGCTGCTGCCGGCTGCTGCCCGTCGTTACCGCTCGACGCGCGGACGCGGTCTCACGCGGCGCGAAAGATGTAGTCGCGTAGCGGAGCCGTCGCTCACCAATGGCGTTGCACCACTGCGCACGTGCAGCTTTCGTATACAAGCATTGTTCTCACCGCTCTCAGTGACTCCTTCGTTACACGCAGTGCTATAGCTCGCATACCAGAGGTATCGTACTGAAGAGTTGGCGTGAACACGCGTCTCTCACGTACACCGCCCATATGCGCGGAGCCGGAATTACGTAGACGAGTCTTCAAGAAATGCATCGACGAGTGTTCTTCCCCGTGCAAAAATGCGGTAGGCAAACCAACCCCACCTTCTCCTGTGGACGTGCCCCTGCCTGCTAACGGCCTGTCGGCGTTGTGTGAGCCGCGAGGGCCTATACAGCCCAACCGGCCCGCAGACTTAAAACAGTTGTGATTTTGAAGCCACGTCAGAACTCTCTCTTGGTCTTCATGCAGGAATCGGGGAGTAAAAAATCACGCGTAAATTATTTTTTGGTGGCGTATTGGAAAGTAACGCGATAGGCGAGTCAGTTGCGTTTTTCCGCACTACATGTCGGGACATGTGGAATTCTGGCTCCGAGAGGGACACTGCGTGCTAACGCTGCGCTCGACCAGCCGTTGCGCGAGTCACACAAAACAAATGCCCTTTCTATATTTGTCTTGTGCTCTACCTTCGGCGCAATTCTTGAGCCAAGTGTTCTTTCTGTCAGAATGAACGATCAGCGCGTCACAACTGGTGACGCATAAAACCCGTCGAAGATATAAGGCAACGACTTATATATTCGACCACCGCAAGCGTGCAGCTGTCGCCACCGCTGTTCCCGAGGGTCCGAGCTCGCGCCGACGAAGCTTAGCCTCACTCCTCGAAAGCCGAAACCGAATACCGCGGCTGCAGACCCCCGCGACGAACGCAGGAGAGTGATGCCACACGCATGCACGAACTTCACTAGAGGTGCGGAAGCGGTGAAATAACAGAGAACGAGGGCTGTAGCTCTCTTAATCTCATTTTAATTGCGTGCAGCAATCGAGCACGGTAAATCAGCCTAACTGCGCCTGCTCCTGCCATGCTCTTGCTGATAATTGGTGGCGGTATACGTCCTGTCCCTGGTCATGACGTTAACAAAAGCCTCGCGAAAGCGCGCAAAATTTCACACGCATGCAGCGTTGAAGGTATTGACAAGTCAACACCAAGAGAAGGATCGCGAGATTTTTCAAATCTACATGCAGCTAACCCCACAAACCAAACATGTTCCGTACATGGACAAACATTCACAAAACAGTACCCCCGCAAGAGCTGTTTGTAAGAGCATATACCGGCCAATAGCAAAGAGAACTTGCGAACAAGAAGCTTCGTGAATTTGTCAGTAAAAAGAACGCGAATGCGCCGGAAGCCGCCATATTCTATAGCGCGCGAATGCCCCAGGACACGTGAGGACAGCGTACGATAAGGAAATCGAAGGTGCAACACGGTATTCCCGGCAAGAATACTGGATCCACAACGGTTGGGGTATGCCTGCCTCACACCAGTAGCCCAATCAAGTCCACACCTCTCCACACCCGTTGCCCATAAAGAATCTAGCTCCAAGAGTCCTGCATAGAACTACATGCCACATGGCCGCATCGTGAAAGCACGCGCAGATGGACGTTAATGCACAGCCGCATACGCTCGCCGGCGCCCTTCTCTGGGGCTGCAGTATACGTTCGGTCCTTACTCGCGTTTGAGTCCACGCCCCCCAGCCCCCTCACCTCTACCTCAAAAACCACTTATTTTTTTCTTTAACTTAATTTTCTGTGTTCTTGG
The DNA here is from genome assembly GCF_013339745.2 of Dermacentor silvarum. Classification (NCBI taxonomy): domain Eukaryota; kingdom Metazoa; phylum Arthropoda; class Arachnida; order Ixodida; family Ixodidae; genus Dermacentor; species Dermacentor silvarum. The sequence continues at coordinate 145,802,700 of NC_051159.1, read as the reverse complement.
TTTCGCACAGCTAGAGTACTCCCGGGTGGGCTGTCCGGATGAGTCGCATCAAATGCCCAGCGGGGGAAAAAAATAGCACCGCAAGCAAAAAAAGACGGTGAATTCGAACGGCTCGGAAGCTGCGGCTCACGTAGCGGATTACATTCGCCAGGCAAATGGACAGGGGGCAGAGCTCATCACCGCTTCAAAAGTGTAGTAAGAGAAATGCACTCACACAGCTATAGGAGAGAAAAAAAAAAGCAAAAAAAAAAAAAAAAAAAAAAGCTAGTAGCACTGCCCGCTTGCCGCATGCTGATCGCTTTCGTGCGTAAACTATACATACTGCGACAGACTACGCCGTGACAGCGCTTTGCTTCGCTTAGAATAGCTCGCCAATCTAGTCACGATAAATTCGAGGTAAAGAAGCACAGATAGCTGACCAACATGCATGCTGTGCGTATCCAATCGCTGCTAACCAGATATCCCGTTTCTTCCACAGTGAGAAAATGGACGGTAGGACGGAAAGTATTCCATGGCGACAAGTCAATACACAGCTGCGAACGAACAGGTTAGGCATTCTTATATAAGAAGAAATAAATAAAAATAAATGAAAGCAGAAAAGGGGGAAAGCCTCTAAAAAAAACTGCTGTCAAGACACAACCTGTGGCCCACACGAGAGCGAATTCCTTCATAACTGCAGAAATAGCCCGCTTCACTGGCGCAGAAACTCCGCCGATCGAAATTCAGCTCTTCCGAAAACGACAGTCCACCGCAGGCCGCCAAAAGCACGTATAAACAACACCGCGGCACCGTCCGCGCGAGTGTCGACACACCCGCACCCCGCCTCTCGTCATCACCGAGCTGCTAGTCTTTACATTTTTTGCACAATACATACAGTTAACCAGCGACAACAACATCAACAACGAGAGAGTCATTTATTGGCCTGTCTCACGCTCTTACGTAGCGTCCCATTCTTGTTTGGCCAAGCTATAGCTACTATACAGGCCTACTACGCCTCCTCACGCGGGCACTTCCGCTGTCGTTGTTCGGAGGCACGAAAGCGCAAATCCTCAGCCTCCCCACCACGCGCCCACCTCCCTTCGCCTCCCGGTTCTGTTTAGCTGTGTACAAGCCGCGTGCGCGCGCAGAGTCCCGGGCTCAAGTGGAGCGGATTTACAAACAACGGGGGAACCCCGCGTGTTGACGCCACGGGCCGCGGTCCGGCCGGCAGAAAAACCACCGGGGCACGATGAGAGAGCAAAATGAAAACGCGCGATGGGCCATAAACGCGGCCAGCTGTGTATAGTCGCGAGGGAAGAAGGCTCCCCCGGCCGCTCCCTATTCGGGATCTCGCGGCTTTACGGTGGCCGAACAACAACAAGAACGGGGGGACACATCCTCGAGTCTCGCGTTGTTTTTCATTTATTTATATTTAAAGTGCGCAACATGTAGCATTGTTTACCAGGCGCGCTGTACGCGCGCACGGCCACCGAGTCAAGTGTGTACATCCGAAATAATAGCGCAAAGCACCTCGCCAGGCGAAAGCCGAAGGTAAGACGTCTCGACTGTTTCTACAGCTTCGAGTTCGCGGGAAGCACAGCGGTTGTTCAAGCTGCGATCAGGCTTTACGACCTCAATATCACGGTATTTTCCAAAGAAGAAGGAGAAACGTAGCAGGAATCAATTTCGGGAGAATTCTCTTTCAAGAGACAGAGAGAGAGAGAGAGTGAGAAACATAAAGCAGCTATATACATGAGTGAACGGGAGCGGTTTCCTAAACTTAAGCATCGCTCAGGGGAAGAGCATGGAGCGCTCTCGCGTCGTAAAAGCTCTAGTGGAGCCCGTAAGCCGTCATTTGCTAGCAGGTGCACAGCGTTTTTTTTATGCAACAAATCAAGGGACTTCACTATAAGCCCATGATGCTATATAATGCGCATACAGTAAACAACTATAGCGAGATTACACCTTTCAACACTCCCCTTCCCAGCCAAACAAATAAAAGAAAAGGAGGCAACAAACGCCACGCGCATTCTCAAGAACAAAATGGTACAGTATGGAGAGAAACAATGCAGGCGGCATATGTGTCGCTGTCTTGAGCAAAAGATGGGCACCTGTCAACACCACTTGGCGCGAGCCGTTTCCGAGCCGCATCCGCCTAAAGAATGACAGGCCCTCGAAAGGCGCCGTAGACGGCTGCGCAGTGCCAGACAGGGGATCCTCGCGATAGCTCGGACGGCAATGGAGTGAGATAGTCGGGCAATGACAGCTGCGCGGCGTGCGTATATATATATATACCTGTCGTCGAGGCGGCAACGAAGGAGACATGCAAAGAGCGAACTTCGCACTTCACAGATGGTTACGCGCCCGCGCGAGCAGGCGAGAATCAACGACCCGCGCAACGAAATGTGCCCGTGGGGCTACTCCTTCGAATCGCACCCGCGCGCGCACCAACTCGAAAGGCGCCCGATCCGACGTGCGCAGTATACGTATAGACATCGGTCCCGTTAGGCACATATGCCCCGGACTGCGGCGCTATATACTTAGGCTCGCAGCTGCCGCTGGGCGCCAGGGACGAATTCCAGCGCGCCTCTCTCCTGCATAGCTGCTATGCAGCGAGTACGCGCCTTTTCAGCTGTCAGGCGTCCGTCTCGGCCGAGACACGCAGGGGTGCGCGCGCGCTGCTCCCGAACGCGCTGCGCTCGGCTGCTTTGCCCGCGTTGTACGCGGTCAAGCGCCCACGGCCGATGGCCGGCCGTATATACACGAGGCCGTGAATTAAGTTAGGCCGGACGCTAAATCACCCGTTTCACGCTGCCTGGATACATTCTCGGGAGCAGTGATCCGTCGCGCGCTGCGCGATAAAGGAACGCGGCCACTGCGAGGCGAGGCGCCGCTGGTGCATTACGGAAGCGTCGACAGAGCTGGAGCGGCAACCCACCCCGGGCATGCCATGCCATTTTATTGTTATTTATTTCATTTCGGGAAGAGGTCCGGCATATGCGCGAGAAGCAGAAGATTGAAATGTAAGCGGACTGCAAGATGGCTGCAGGGGAAGGCGACGACTGAGGAAGCGGGAAAACGTATAGGCCGGACATCAGAAACCGGCAATTTCGTGGCGCGTGCGCGCGCGCCTGTCGACGCGGCATGCGCGAATTTGCAGGCGCACGAGTACTATAGAGGAGCGAAAATCACTGCGTGAACCATGGTGCAATATGCGAGGCATAGGTATAGTACTGTATTCTTACCGCACGACGAGTTCCAGACGTATCGTTATGCGCGACTATACAACTGCGCTAACTATCAGATGGCGCCATACAAAAGTATGTTTAAACAAGGCTGTTATGCATTCCATATCCGGACTGCATTGTCAGTAAATAGGACGCAATAGAGCGAATCAAGGAGCGACAATCGTGCAGGAGAGCGGACTCAAAGATTTTTTCCCCCTTGTATATTCGTTGCGCAGCGCGCATTGCTAATTAAGGAATATAGACTTATTGGGCTGCAATGTGCGACCCTTGACGATTGCCTATTTCCAAGGGGTTGCGCTTCTCGACGTGACCAGGCCCATCGAGCCCTGCTAACTTTTCTGAAGGACACTGACTTGGCCTCCCGTTTATAGACATTATTTGTATTTTGTTTTGTTATGTCTGTGTCTCCGTCATTTCTTTATTTCCTATTTTCTTTCCTCATATTCTCATTTCCTCTATCCCCTCCTCCTAAACGAGTAGGCAGGCGTTGTGCCCCTCTCGGTAGCAGTTGTCAGCTTGCTCCCTCCTCAATTCCTTCAGAAGAAGAAAGGCAGGGAGGTACTGGGGGAAAGGAAAGGGGGAATAGAAAGAATTGTCATTGCCATTAACGTTTTTACCAAGAGCCGACATTTCCGTGGCCATCAGCTTTCGAGAACGTGTGTATAGCCTGCAAGAACGCATTCTCCCTGAATGAGTACAGGTATAGAGCGCGTACGTGCATAGCGAGGGGCTAACGTGTTAGCACAGGGACGCGTGTCACTGACAGAACAGGACGTGAGACGAGGCGAACGCTACGGAAAACAGCATGTACCGGCGCCGGTCGCTTGAACGGAGTCGATCCGACCGGTGCACGAGCATGACGGCGCGAGTCAGGCGAGCGGAAACGCCGTCCTCTGTCCCCCGAGACGACCAGGCACGGGCCGAGCGGCCACGGCCGGGCCAGAATTAAACGTCGCGGACCCCTTTTTTGCACAGTCCGTGGAGCGTGCCCGTTGGGACGCCCGAGTACGCGCTCTCAAAAGCTTCGGGTCTCGACGGAAGGGAAAAAAAAGCAAAACGGAAAGGTGTAAAACAATGAGCCGGGCCAGAGGGCGGACGGGCAATAGCTAAACACAAGTGCGAACCGCGATGTTGTGTACAATACTTAGCCCGCGCGAAGGCCTCCGCTGGTATACACGCTCGGCGGCGTTTATCGGTCGCAATAGCTGCAATTTGCCCCGCAACACGCCCGCTTTTCTCGCTCGGAGCCCCGAATAATCTCCCTCCTCCGGTCGCCGCCTTCGCCGCGCTGCTTGCATTTTCAAAAAGTTTGCTTTACATTCCGCTACGTAGAAAAGAAGCGAGACAGTTTCTCGGCAGCCATCGCTGGCCTCTTTCCTTTATTTTTATTCGAGTCGCCAAGGCGGTCGAGGCCGTTCTTTTGTGTTTGCCCTGTCGTCAGTCGCGAACAGTCGCACAGGGGGTTTTTGTATACGGGCCGCCCGGACATTACCAGTGGGAAAGCCCGAACTGCCGCCGCGGAGCCAGGAGTAGCTGGAGCCCACAACCAGCGTATACACGAAAGACGTCCAACATGGTGATAACTTGCGTTTTAGGCGAGCCGCCTGAAGCGAACGGCTGGTCAACGTAATGCTGAGGCGGGGGATCGACGGTTTCGAATGGCAATTAAATTCCGAATACGCCTCGCGGTGCCGTTACAGAAGACACCCAAGAGCTTCCAGTGTGATTATGAAATGCAACCAAAGCTAGAGAACCGGCTTACGAATGATCAAACACAAAGCAAGCAAGCAAGCAAGCAAGCAAGCAAGCAAGCAAGCAAGCGAGCGAGCGAGCAAGCGAGCACGCAAGCGAGCAAGCGAGCAAGCAAGCGAGCGAGCGAGCAAGCAAGCAAGCAAGCGAGCAAGCAAGCATCGACGTTGTTCCGAGACACTCCTCCCCCTTTTGATGGGCCTTTTCTTTCCTTCCATTTCGTCTTTCTTTCTTTTTCAATCCTTCCGCAAAGTATAACGAGAGCGTATGCAACATCCTCTGTGATACCTAGAATGGTAATACAAATAGTGCCGCTGGCCTGAACTGCAACAACGTTCTGCTGGGCTCTGTATTGCGCACAGTAGCCAGTTAAAGCCACGAGCATACGTAAACCAGCCCTTCTGGCACCAAAAAGTCAGCGAAGCGACAAGCTCGCTCCGAACGTCCTGTAGCCGCGCGACACTTCGGAAAGGCGCTGCTCAGAGCGCGCAGCGTACAAAGCAGAGTCACCGTCTTCCAGCCACCAGCACGAAATGCTCGGTATAACGAAGGGGCGCGCCGCGCGAACGCGACGGCGGAAAGCCGCGAAAACACCCCGACGTACTACAGCGGCGTCCGACAGGCGCGTTCGCGGAAGAGGCCTGGGCCACCGCGTTTATCGCGCGCGCGAACGGCCAAGACAGGCAGCCCGCATCAAGCATGCAGTCCACCGTCGGCTTGCAAATCAGCGCCCGGGTAGGCCGACGAGAAACGAGCTCTGGCGGCCAAGGTCCCGCTCATTACGGGGCAGAAACACGCGTGCGCCCGCTCGCGTATTCAAGGTGCAGCGGCCGACGACGCCGCGAGGCACGCGGCCGCTGTATAGCAAAGAGAACCGGCATCCCACCACAAAACAGCTGGCCTGCCCGGTGCCTCGCGCGCACCTCCTCCTGCTGCTCGGGGCAATTACACCGCTGGATAGGCGCTCGTAGTGCGGCAGGAAAAGTGGGTGTATACGCAAAAAAGGGGGGCGCCACGTGCAAGCTTTTCGAGCTGCAGCGTTCGCGAACACTCCACTGCGGAGTCTTGTGCTGCACGTGTTCGAGCCCGTTACCTTCTTACGGAAAAAGGCGTACACGCATTTCTCAAAAAAGTTAGGCTGTGCAAGTAACCCTGTATAGGCCGTCGTAATGCTACGCTATAAAGTTGATATAGCTATACCTTGGCAGCGCGACTAAACAGGAACAAAAGAAGATAAGAGCGAAGAAAATAGTCTCTATCATTTTGTCCGTGTTACGTCGCGCTGCCCAGACATATATAGACAGTATATGAAACCGCGTCAACTTCCTAGCCCACTTTTCAGTCATTCTGCTTGATAGACTTCCGGATAAATCTCCGCACGTCTCTGATTTGCAGCTCTAGAAGCAAGAATTCCTTGTTTTAGTATGCAGAAATGGTGGGAAGGAGTAAGTGAAGGAAAAATTCATGCTGACCGCTCTGTAATGGTTCATCATTACGGCTGAAACCCGAACGGCGGCCAATAGAGGGCGGTGGGGGAATAGGAGTAAAGGGCACAAAATAAGGATAGGAGATAGGGTATATTGTAGATATTAAGGAAGTTATGCATTTGTATACAGTTCTAGATTAATTAAATAGCTCCATTTTTGTTTGCGTGCATCACAAATGACTGCAAGATTTCTACTCCTGACTCACGTTGTGCATTTTTCATTAGGTTAACGCTACAGCTTTCCGCATCTTGGACATTCTGTTTATATTCAGTGTTCAGTGCAATTTTATTGTCGTCATATAGTTTTCAAAAGCAGCTATGTACATGCAAGAAGCAGGGTACACATTTGCTAACATGTAAAGGGGGCTTAACGCAGCCAAACAGCCGATTTCAGCGCAGCTTCTCGTGGTTGGCTTCCTTGTGCTTTTCGTTCAAAGAGAATTGAGCCAATTTCAATCTCTCTACGAAACTGCGATGACGTAAGATATAGCATAAGCGGTAGCATGGGTCATACTCGTTCTGTGCACGCGTGCGCCATAGTGATACAGAGTTGGGAGCAAGGAGCCTATGACGTTCTCTGCTGCCACACGCGTGGACAACAACAAAATTTTCTCAGCTACAGCGCCTCTTTTATATTTCCCTTTGATTCTTTTCCGCTTCCCCCCCCCCCCCCCCCCTTCAATCTCACCTCATCTCAGGCGGCGGGACCGTTGCCCGCATTCATCATAACGTTCTTAAGCTCGAAATGGTCATAAGATTAGGTACAGGAGTGAATTCACCCTTTTGCGTTCGTAAGTGACGTTTACTATACTACTACCCGGTCTCCTTTAGCTACTACGTCCGACATCAAAATTGGCTGGCATATGCTTCTACGGACCGTTAGCAAAAACTGTTTTGTTACTAGGGGCCACTACTGTACCATAACGCCATCGTTACGTTGTATTTCTGCAGTTGCTTTCAGTTCCTCCGAGCGGTATCTGCAACTCCTGTCCAGGACCAGGAGCCAAATTCACAAAGCTCTTCTTTCGTAAGTGCCGGTCGCCATTGGTCAGTCGCATTCGCTAATAATATGTCCAGGGTCAGGAGTTGCGGCAATTTTCTCTCACGAACAATTCAATCGTAAGAGCTTTTTGTGAATACGGGCCCTGAACTTGAAGTGCGAGCATCGTTTGATAGAGAGGCTTGGTCGTCTTGGCTCAGCAAGTCGTTTCCGTGCAAAGTCCTCGTTACACGATCAGTTAATTGGGTTCCAGAGAACCCGAAGCCGTGAAGTGAAACGATGAGCAGGGGAAGCGATCGAAAGGCAATAAGCTCCAGAAGAATGTAGTTAGAAACACGCTACATTTAACGAACCGAGTGCAGCTTCGCTACGCTTCGATAAAACGGTAAGGTGACGCACGCACCTCTGGTTGAAGCCGTTTGGATCACGAAGAGGCCAGTGAACTCGTTCAGGCAATGCACATCGAGGGACCGAAACGAGCTTGTTGTGATACGTAATGGGGAAGGAATAAGCTTGCCTTTAGGGCCTCCCTCCAGCTCTCAGCTCATTTACTACGACAGCAGCAGGCTTGCATAGCGGATACAATCCCTCTCAACAACTTATCTTTGACATTCACACAACGTCGCCGTCCTCGTCTGCTATAAAGTACGTTCCGTTGAGACCTCCGAATTGCACGCAGAGTCGCCACCACTCTCAGACGAGTACGTGGCACGCAAAGTTTCGCATAAACTGGAAAGCCTCAAAGCTATACGCGATGCGCTGCGGTTAGCGTGCCCAGCTCCCAACTAAACATTGCCGCATGAATATGCGGGGCCGAACACGAAGCGTTGCGTGCGTTTAAGTGCTTTTTGGCATTGACCGGCCGCCATTTGCTCTAACGAAAAATTCTAGCGTAAGACGGTTTTTGCGAATACGTGCAACGACTTCTGAACACGGGTGGGCAAATTCGCGGTTTTATTCTCCCTACGAGGAACGAACGTGACAGGCTTGACAGACGGAAACCGCGAACGAAGTTTCGAGTTTTTAACTGCAACGGCAGTAAAAGTAAAATCCGTTCGACACTGCACCCATAGATTCAGAAAAGACAAATTTCGCTTTTCTTTCTTCTTTTTTGTTTTTTTCTCCGCCATGCGGCAAGCCGTTGGCTTCGGGCACAGCGTTATCGTCGCCAAGGACAGCGGAGGCTCCTGGGGCTCGTCGGGGCAACTCCAGCTTACGTGCGCGCGATGGCCAATGAAACGACGCGTACAAATAACTCCCGGGGCGACCGCAAGCTTATTGCCATGCTGATGGATGCGCGAGGCGCTGCTTTCGCAGAAGCCGCGACACTCGCCCGTCGTATACATATATACGTGCGGCTCAACTCGCGCCTGGAAAAAAAAAAAAAAGTTTTTCTCTCGGCTACGCTCGACGACGAGCCACCGACCGCGCAGGAGTGACGAAAGCTTCTCTGTCGCCAGCAGCAGCTGGGCCAACGCGCCACCAACCTCGCTGGTCAGCTGGCCAACGACACGCAAATGGATGCAATTATTCTCGCCGACTCGGTATATGGCTAACGACGCGGGTCCACCTTGTTTGGTTTTCCTTGTGGGCATCTAATTATGGAAGATGAAGAATGCTTGCTTGCTGCCCGAAAGAGACCGCGTGATATGCTGGCGGTGTTAAATATGAGGAGGAGTGAGAGTGGCGGAGGGCAGACGAATTGAAGCGACGCTGACTTGATGATGATTACAGTATGATCATCCCCTCTCAAACGGGACGGCGGTACGTGCCACCGAACGAGTTCGTTAGGGCCCTCCTGGCGTATTTAAGTATTTATTTATCATTATACCCATTATGCCCTGTTATTATACCCTACGCATTATTCGCAATTGAAGGTTCGCTCGGGTGCGCGCTACCCCTTTCTTTCTAAGCGCCACAGCCTGTTCACAGCTTCACAGCCAGTTTCACTCGTGGTTCCCCTATGCTATAAATAATTTACACCCTTAAAATGAATATGGGTGTAAGTAAATCTGTAAATCAAATCCTTACACCCAAAAAGAGTATAAGGTGTGAGTTACAGACCAATTTACATCCTTGTTTATTTTTAAGGGAGTAAATTATTTTACAGCGCACTTTCCTTGAAACCTAACCTTAACGTGCGCATAAGCTCCTGCCTGGCGGCGCCTTAATGCTTGAACAACGTCAAGCGCCGTCCTAGCAAACGAGTCCACGAAGATCCGTGCCTTTCAAAGGCCCTTGGATAACGAATGCAACAGCGTGGGAGCGCAGGCCTTGCCCATCATGTGCACGACAGGAGTGAGTGAGGAATGCGCTGGCTAAGTGTAAAATTTTTCATTCGTAGCGTTCAGTCATCACGCACGCGGGCAGGCAAGGAAAAAGAAGCAAATTTGACGTTCACTCAAAGCGGAGTTCCAGTTTGAATTTCAAGGTCGCCACCCGGCGATGACGTACGTGAGGCGCTGATAGCGGTTGTTGTCATCTGATGCATTAAAGGTAGTACGTGCGGCCCTCCTTTCTAGAAGACTACCAAGTTTTCCTTCTGCTGCTTTTAACAACTTCGAAGGCACGCCGGCAAATCCAGAAATGATGCAACTCGCCATACGACGTGCGAATGCTAATGGTTCGCAGCGATTCGAGAGACATTCCCGGCTATTTCTGAACATGGAGGATTTCAGAAAAATGAGATGAATAAAGAAGCGTTTCCACCAACGCACATAATTTCCTATAATTTAAGCGAAGCTCGCAGCAAAGCAAGGGACGCCAATTGGTTTCGCCTCGATGACTGCGAATAAAGCAGCACAGTTTCGTGCGTATCAAGTCGAAGTCGGCCGTTTGAAACGAAAGGGAACCGCCTTGTGAGTCTCCATCACTGGCACGCAGTAGCTCTACCTCTGGCGAGCTATACGCGAGCAACGTGTTAAAAGATCGGGCAGCGCTATGCGTATGCAACACGGACACACAGAGAGAGAGAGAAACGGCGTACATCGACTTCCAATGAGACAAATTGTGTTTCATCGCAGAGTGGAATCAACGCGCGCTGCTGAAGATCGCACACGAAACCAGCTCCCGGCGCCGTCGACGCCAGACGCGCTCTAGGCCTCGCGGAGGCACACCGCCACATGGCCAGAGCACGCCCGCCCGCGCGCGCGGGCCGTTCGAACGGCGTGCATCCGGCCGCGGGACGTCCCGTAACGGGGCGGCTCCCGTGCTGTGCCACGCTCCCCTCACCTGTTCCTCCGGAGTCGTATCCGATACGCAGCATGGAGCCTGTCTGCAGCGGCGGCGGGCGCGCACCGAGTCCTGTAGCACGCGGCCTTCCCGCTCGTAATCCTGGGGCGTCGTCGTCGTCGGCGGCGTCGCGCACTCACGTTCGGCACGTTCGGCACGCACACACACGCGCGCGCACCAACTCAGCCGCTCAGCAACGAGGGGGCCACCGCCGGCGTTCCATGGGCGGCGAGCGCGCTGGGCGCCGGTGGTCGGGCACAACGCTGGGCAGGATACCGCTGTTTCCTTCGGTCGTCGGCGCTGGTGCCGCGCCGAGAAAGAGCCGGCGAAGATGCGGCGGCGCGAGCAAGCGTGCTGGGCGGAGAGTCACACACAAACTGCGGCCGAAGAAGGGAGCGGCGGCAGCAACAGGCCGGCACAGCGGGCGCGCGGCGACTAACGAGCGGAGAGGGAGCCGGCCGGCGCGCGGCGGCGGCGGCGGCTGCTCGGGCGAGGGCGCGTTACCTGCTCAACCTGACCCGACCAATTAATCCCGTGCCCCAGGGAGGGGGGGAAGGAGCTGTCCGCCGCCGCCGCAGCAGCAGCCGACCGCGCAGCCGCCGGTATCGGATCGCGACGTCTTTTTTCTCTCGGACCGCAAGACGACGAGCCCGTTCCGCTCCTGCCGGCTGACAGCTTCCCGATGCACTGGTGTCCCGTCACGAGGACCGACAGCGTGATGGCACTGTCGCAGCACGCGATGATGAAAAGACGTACGTACACGCCAGCACCGGCCCAGCGCCAAATGTCATTATTCTTTCTTTGTGCCACTCTCGAGAACAGCACCAGCACGAAATCGAGTAGCTGTCGCTAATTAAAGGTCCCACTATAGGTTGCAAAGTTGGGCTTGCTGGTGCGCTATACTAATGGCGCACCCAGTGTGTGCGTGCGTGTGTGTGCTTCATTTTAATATTCAGCTCATAACCAGGAAATTATCGCCACTAGAGTCGCAAGATGAAAAAGAAGCGCCTGCCAGCAATAGTAGCGTTCTCATTTCGTGGGACGGTCCAGACGTATCTATAGAAGAGCTAAAAGCTTGGCCTAAGTTGCCGCTTGGCCAACTAAAGTCACCGACAAAAAGACCACAATTCTCTGGACATCTGTTAAGCTTCTTAGTTGTGCTACAGTAACAAAAGGTGTAACAAGCATGCTGAGAGACAAACAAAATAGCATAAATATAGATACTTACAAGCACATCTTATGATACAACTTGACTGGAATAGTGGAGACCGTTTAAGGTTCATTGCTTCATATTATTACGGTTTCTAGCTTGACGAAGATAATTTAACAATGTGCGGGGATAAAAGAGCTCAAGTCGTTATAACGCTCTTCAGAAAACGCAGATGCTTGTCATTAGCAAATTTGGCAGCAGGAGATACAGAGAACACTTTGTTAACAAAACCTAGAATTGACTAGCGACCTCGAAAACCCTACTAACAGGCAAACAAAAGCATCGGCAAGCGTTTACAACCCTTAAACAAGCGGGAAAGCCACATTTTATTTACTCTCGGCCCCGCGCAGGGATTACAGAGATGAGTGGTAACCGAAGAAATAAATAATTCTGATAAAGCAGCATATGCTCACAGGCAGTAAGAAGTTTATACATGGATACTAAAGAAAAAAAAAACAAGGGGAACTGTATTAGTAATTGGTTTTCTACAGTAGCAAAACAGCCACGCTTGCAGTGAAAAGAGAAAAACGAAAAACCGAAAGACGGGTGGCGACGCCACCGTGGAGTTCCCGCACTAGGTGGCCATGACGTCATGTATTTTGATGGCGTCTGCTCGGGCCTAGTTAAATTGATGTCGATAACAATGTACTGCGTTGTACGAAAACAATTTTTAAAGGAAGTCAGGATTGAACTAAGCAAGTTTCGAAATCATTTACCGAGCCACACCGCCCCAAACACGAGAAGATGCTTTGACATTCGCGACTTCACGCTGACGTACCGACACGTAGGTTTCGGCGCGTAATTCGAAAAATGGAACATTGGCTATCTTTTTTTCTCTTCTGCTAATCAACCTCTTACCACGAAATAACGAAAATTGAGCCTTGAAAGAATACTTTATCAGTCTAAAGTGATTAAGTGTTCCTCTTTAGTATACCCCTTTAACGCATCGTGATAAGTGATGGAGACGATCGAAGCGTGTACACCTTTACACGCTCTTTGTCGTTGTACACTAAGAATGCAATATCGTTATGCTGTAAGCAGGGGTTACGCGCGAACACTCCAGGTTACTTCGCGAAGGGCGCGCGCCCAAAGCAACGCGATTACTCCTGAAGGCGCAGTGTTTATACATATACGTATACAAGCCGCCCATCAAAGGTGGAGGAAAATCGCCAGGCGTATACAATCAATCAGCGCTTGGCCGGTGGCCAAGGAAAGCGCGTGTTCGACACGTATATCGGGAAAGAAGCGCGCAACCCATCGCTCTTCATAATAACCAACTGGCCTCCAAGCTTGTTCCCATGAAACTCGAAAAGGTGTATGCCAAGGCTTCGATTAAGATCTCCGTGGGCGCACAGCGCTTCATTGTAGTTCACGTCGGACGATAAGCCGAGATGGATTTACCCACGCACTAGTTCTTGTTGCTCATTAGCTGCGACCAAATGGGCAGTTTGGCTACTCTAAAGAGCCCAGTAGTACAATATCGTAGACTATATAGACAGTGACCAAAAGAAAAGTATACAGATAAAATAAGGAGAAATACTTAAAATTTTCAAAACATTTTTCGACAAGCCCATCACTACAAATACACTAAGAACATTACACAGCGTTGCAAATATATACACATTATGTGGAATGTAGAACAAGAGAATGGCATGTGATAAACATGAGTAGCCTCTAAACATGTCCAAATAGCTGAGTTCACAGAGCAAAGTGGATTCGGGCCGACTCACGAAAGAAAATTACATCCGCACAATGAAACCGAAACAGTCAGGACACGTTATTCGAGGCAATAGGCGGTGTAAAAGATGTATAAAGAGCAATCAATGACAGTTTCAAGAAGACTAGACTATGCTGCCACCGGAGTACTACATTTGCATGCGACAGGGTATTCAAGGGGATTACTGAATGCGCGAACCTGCTACTAAGGCGTAAGAGTATATATACTCACGAAGATGAGCGTCATGACTGCAGAGGTATAGGGAGCGCGATGCAAAATAAGGACGGCGGGAGAGTAAACACCGCGGACGCATCTCTCAAAGGCAATGCAAGCATGTTGCTGAAGCGTTCAAAACATTTGATCGCTGGACGGCATGCATCCATCAAAACCCGCTCATATTTCAGGTATATATACAGTCCCTGCAAAGGAAACGAAGCCAGGCAGCTCGTTGGCAGGCTGATTGATTACTTGGCTTTATTATAAAGTACCAGAAGTGGTTAGTAGTAGTAGTAGTAGTAGTAGTAGTAGTAGTAGTAGTAGTAGTAGTAGTAGTAGTAGTAGTAGTAAACTTTATTTAGGCTTGGTAACGTACTGTCTCGCTGGTCAGCGCACATCTGACCTTACACGCAGCTACAGCTGATTCCAGGGTGCCTACACATCGTCGTCTATGTATATGTATAGCTGCAAAGCACCACTCCGAAGCTCCGGAGAAAGCCCAGCTCTCGTTCTCACTCTCTCAATTATTCTAACAGCCAGACAGGCGCGACATCTGCGAGGACTCAACAAAACTCAAGCCTTCCACTGGCTTTTTTTTTTTTTTTTTTTTTTTTTTTTTTTTTTTTGCCAAGGCAGTCTACTACTTGCACCAAGACCTGAAGAGCGTGACAGGCCGTGCAGCGATCAATGCTGGTGCCTTTATAGTAACACTGCCAGAAGAATCAGCGGCGCATATATAGTCTCGTAGCTCGTGTTTTCCAACGCGCTTTATCCCTGGCAATTATGCAGAAACTAGCCCACCGAGAAGTTCATTTGATACAAACATCGCATCTACACCGCTCCAGGCACTTTTACTGCTCTTTTGCGTAGATATCGCATCACGCCCAATTCCGCGTCTATACGCTTCGAACCAGCGCGGCTCGCCCAAGCCTCCGACTCGGGAGCTCTTCGCCCATCCATGGCGAAGGAGAGCGCGACAGGCGCTCTCCTCCGGCGGGAATCGGGTGCCGGCCGCAACTCAAGGGTTGACTCGCGGCCGTCAACGTCTCCTCGCTCATGCGGGCCGCTGCATATTCACGAAGGCCGCACCCTCGCACGTAAATTGCCCCATCATTTCGCCGCTCCCATGCGCGGACTCGGGAGCCGCCGCGGCGTCGCTGCACGGAGCTGTCGTACGAGTGAGCACGAGCGGCGCTTACAGAACGAGACGTGTGCACTGCCGCTGCTCACGCCGCTGCTGCAGCGCGGAGCGAGGCCCACTAGCGTTCACCGCCGATGAAAGTATATACGAACAACGCGGCGGACGTCCTACCCCTTGACCACTTATCGCTCGCCTTGGCTTGCCCCTTCGCAAATCGCGCATGCAGCGCGCGTGATGGAAGGCCTGTCACAGCGCGTAGCCCTTAAAGGACAGCTTCATTAAACCCTTTCCTCATAACACAGCGCCACTGCATGGGGTGCAGCCGCGTTTGATGCGAGGCGAACACGAAGGGACCGACGCTCTTTAAACAAACTGCTGCGCACTGGCGCACTCCCTCATTACACTTCGCTTTATTCACCGTGACACGCCGCGCACGTTCTATTTTTTTTTTTCTTTTTTTCGGCCATCCGTGATCGACAGTATTGAGGACAGAGCGAACAGCACCTCATTGCTACCCAAATAGCAGAACAGCGCAGCCGTCCGTGCAGTTATGCGCCGTAAATGCAGCCGCAGATTGAATGCTCCAAAGTGACCTCATTCGATCAGCTATCGTACAAAAAGGGCCGCGTTTAAAGGGCGCCTCTTCTCGCACAACACCGAGTCCCTTTGTACTCTATAGCTGCTCGACTACGCACCATATTAGCAGGACATCGTGAAAAGCACTCGGACGCCGACATTGTATCTCTTTTCACACTTGGTTTTATTCTGCACTTAATTATTTAAGGGGGAGAAGCATTCAGGAAATGTAGAAACGCGCGTTTATATTCACGACATACTATTTGACGCCATCATTTGTTCAGAATTTGTTCACAAT
This sequence comes from Dermacentor silvarum, assembly GCF_013339745.2. Lineage (NCBI taxonomy): Eukaryota > Metazoa > Arthropoda > Arachnida > Ixodida > Ixodidae > Dermacentor > Dermacentor silvarum. The sequence continues at coordinate 145,786,849 of NC_051159.1, read as the reverse complement.
GCGTTCACATTAGCGAAACGAATTTTCATGAATACAAAACTGATCTCCGAGGCTGACTGTAGGCTCAAACACGGGCGCACACATCTGCACTGCGTGCTCCGCACGCCTCAACGCCACAGACACTCCAGCCATGCTGACTGAAATAACTTCAGTACATCTCACTGAACCGTTTTCCACGTAAAGACGCCACATCATACCACCGCGACGCGAAAACAACCACCAGAAACTGCCGTCGAGTGTTTACCTGCAGCATGTATACAAAAGGGAGCGCTAGCGCAAGCCAGCATGCCGACTGCCATAGATGGCGCCACTGCGTACGCAATATGGCGGCGCCCATGAAAAACGGTCTACACATAACCCCGAAAGGCTACGAGCAATTCGTAGCTGTACCTGCATGACGTCGCAGGGAAGCTGATTCCAGAACGTAATGGTTCGCGAAACACACACACACACACACACACACACACACACACACACACACACACACACACACGCGCGCGCGCATATATATATATATATATATATATATATATATATATATATATATATATATATATATATGAAAGTGGCAGTATACGCGCTGCGATTTACTTTTAGTTTTAGCGCGTCACGGCGCTTCGAGAAGAACGTTCGAGCGTGGTGTAAGAGTCTCTATTCATCGCCTTGCGATTAAAATAGAATATATCCTAGAAACAAGATACGAAACTACGCGCGACTTGACGCTAAGTCAGGTCACACGACATAACTTTTTATGCTACTCTGAAAAATATAGTTGCGAGTCACGAAACGAGCAGCGCGATTTCCTATTGTCTTTATAATGCGAATACGATTCTGCGTGGTTATTGCGTTAAGTACTTAGGGCGCTTACGTGTGCTTGCGAACGCTATATTTAAGCTACCAAGTGTTACGCCAAGCACCAAACTCTGCAGAGTATACCAATATGCTTATAAACAAAAACGGCACATATCCTGCTGCGGACACGTCCACTCGGAGGCGATGCGCATTGAGCTGATTGGCCTTGAGCGCGATGACGCAGCAAGCACGACGAGGTCCATGCAGAGACGATGTGCCCAGCGCACACCCTCGCGACCTCACAAGAACCTTCCATTGTCCTAGCTCTCTGCCTAATTTATTCGGAGCTTCGTACCTCCTCGCCCGCATTTGACTCTCCGTGCGGTCGGCGAGCAAAATGCTTGTAGATATACGCGCGCCAGCTCGCCTGCAGTTCTGTGACAAGATGGTTATCTTGGCATTTTGCCCCCCTTCTGGAATCAAAATGTGAAGGGCGACGTGATTCTGCGTGAAGAAGAGTCTCTACATTGTGCCGTAAACAGGCAAACGCGTAAATTAACCGGCCAGGAAAGAAGACAAAGGAAAAGGCTCAGCGACAACTGAAAAAAAAAAAAAAATGGAGATAGGAGATACGCGGATGTTGCGATACCGGTATACGACCGGATATGATTTCATGTCCTGCGTGAACTCGCGCGAACACGGTGATTCATCCAGACCATACGTAACGCACCATAATATGATGTCATACCAACGAGGCTACATTTCAAGTGCACAGTGCAGAAGGATCTGTGGATTTCCTGAAGAAAGACGATGAAGAGTTCGATGACGCTGCATCGCCTGAGCAGCGTCATCAAGCAACATCATCAAGCAGCGTCATCAAGTGACCTCAAATAACGTAGCTCTTCGTCGAGCACTCCATGGCTAACCAAAACTTATAACTTCTTAACTAATATATTTTCGAACTATACGGACCTTAATGGGAATTAATGGCCAGCTTTAGCGTGTGTACGTGTGTCTGTGGATGTATGTGCCGTTTTTGGGCTTCTTTGATCACTGTGTAGATCACACCTTTCACACAATACCTGGAGTGTCGTCAGCTGCCGCCAAACATTTCCAGCTTTTCATTAAAGACAGCCTCTCTCACCCTCGTCGACGCCACTAAAGCCTGGAAGATAGCTTTTTAGTAAACCAAATTTCAAAGAACAGCTGCTGCCCACTTATGATAGTACTGCAAATAGGCGTATGGGCGATTATTTCTTTATAACTACATTTTTTGGGGGGCTACGAGCTGTAGTTTAACTCTCAGTTTCCAGCTTGTTGACCAAAGGGCTCAAGCGCAAGCGCTGCGCGGTATTTTGCCGCCCAACAGGCACATCGCGAGAAGCGACGCTTCCGGGAAACCCAACGAAGGCGTATACAAGCAACTGTATATACTTGATCACGGAAGCCGAAGTGTCAGTGCAAGCATGAAAGAAAGAGAGAGAGAGAGAGAGAGATCGACGCTCAGCCGCGCACCGCGACCCCAACGCAGAAGGCGTGTCACAGCGCGCGCCCGCACTCCATGGTGCAGCAGCAGGGCGACGCGTGGCACGGTCCGGAAGAATAGGAGGAATTGCCGAAACGGCTAAGCGAATAACGGAGCCCAAGTTTGCCGCAGGTCAAGAACGAGAGGGAAAACACAACAACGAGAAGGGAACAAAAAGAAACGAAAGGAAGAACGGAGTTCCCATCTGCCCAATCTTCTTTTTCCCGAAGAAATCGACTGTATAAGAAGTGGCGGGCATTGCGCCCGTGCGCGAGCAGGCACACAGACACACGGGCTTCGCGGCAATAAAGAGGCAGTCATCTCCGTGATTGCCCCCTGCGCCTACAGCGCCCTCCTGCCCGCGGCCCTTCCTCGCCGTCTCCATTGAGTCCCGCGGAGCTTTGTGTCTGCACCGCCCCGTCTTCGGTTCCGCTGCGCTCGCCGGCGATGCAACAGCGCAGCGAGGGAAGGAGCCAATGACGTCCTCGATTGCGGGTTTTCGGCCCATCCATCTATATACATCAGTCACCGAGAGTGGCGCGCCGAGAGAGAGTGGGGCCCGAGCCCCGGATTCCGCGCCCCACGGCAGAGGGCGCGGATCACGTGCCCCGAGCGCGCGGACCATTATTATGGATGAAGGCCCTTGACGGTGCTAGAGTGCGGCGCGCAAGGTGCTGCCTCAATCTTTGGCCATTTTTCTTCCCGCTTCCCCGTCTTTCTTCTTTTTCTTTTTCGTCTCCTCATTCAGCGGTCAAGCACAGGTGCCCGCCACGACCAGCGTCTTTTTTTTTGCGGCCAACTAATAAGCTCATTTGCGTTGCACGCAACCGACTCACACTCTTATCGCGTATAGATAACAGACAAAACCGCGCAAGAATGCAAACACACATCTCACCACGGCAAGCGTCACGTGATTAGCACGCGCGGCACTCGACGAGGAGGCAATCGCTACACTCGAAAGTCACAGCAATGACGCCGGAGTGGTCATTACATTTTCTCCCGATATATACCCGGTATTACTCCCAGTATCGCTATATATAGGATTGAGCGATTGCGCTCAACCCGGTATTGAGAGATACTGCTAACTATTGCTTCTCCGATGAGGCACAAAGCGACCTTAAATGCACGGGCGCGCTCCGCAAACCAGGACTACCGATGCCACCAAGCAACTACTGCATACATTCTCATTCTCTGTATTTTACTGTCACTACTGCAATTTCCCCCCGTCAACGAGCGCCACATGTTTCCATAGAAATACTCAGCCAAATTGGTGACTGACTCAACTGCTGGAGCGCACGCTTACAAACTGCGTAGAGCTGAGCCTAACGCTTACCTTACTAGGCAGTCGTTCACAGCAAGAAACCAGTGTTATTATCCCAACAGGACGGAGACACAGTTCCCCAACACGGGAGTTCTCATCTGCGAGGTCAGAACTATGTGCAGAGGTCTAACTGTTTGACCCATTGACCCATTCATTGGCATTCTTACAAAGGTAATCTTGGCGCAGCTGCCGACCAGCGGAGAAGATATACTGTATATAGCACGATGTGATTCTAAAAACGCAACTGCCCGTGGACCCTCGTCCCCCAAGAGAGACAGACTGCGGCATTTCAACACAGACAAACGTACCTATATACGCGCCACCTGAAAGCATAAGTACACGCACACACAACCGTTTCTCGCCTCTTCCTCTCACGGTTTCATGCAGCCTCTCATTTGTTTCCGCGAATCGCGGGTCGGACCAGCGAGCAACAATTACGCGGTAACTATACAATCCAGCTGCAGTGAGAAAACAGACGCACCCGTACCACAACCAGGATACTTTCGAGGAGACGTGTGTGTGTGTGTGTGTGTTTGCGTGAGAGAGAGCGGTGGAGGATGTATAGGGGGAGCTGCAAAACGGAAACGCTTAAAAGAAGGCGAACCCTAGAGGGAATTAAAGGCGAAGAGAGCGGCGGCTGGTGGGAGGGAGTCCATTACCATTGAAAACGGCGATCGAGATCTTCGAGCCAGTCGAAAGAGCCGCCTCCTAAGCTGCTCCGGCACGCAAATTAAAGCGTCTCCCCGTGCATGCTCTGGACGCGTTCAACATGAAAAATCGCCCAAGCGGCAGAAAGAGCTCGCGGCTCGCTCCGCGTGTATGTACAGGTCTGTGGAAGAGCGTACAGCAATTAGAGACACGTACGAAATGAGAAAGAAACGCAGGCGCATGACCAACGCACTCGAACGGAAGGAGGCTCATGTCAAGGAGCGCAAAAAAGAGAGCGAGAGGCCGTGGGCCGAAGCTAAACAAAGGACGACAGCGGTCCGTTTTCATAGCTATATGGACAGCTCCACTGCCAATAGGGGGGTATACACCGGAAGTTATGCTCCCCCCATTATTCGTGAGGAGTTTCTCAAGTACTCCCGTGTTGGGTGACTGTCTGGTTCGGCAAGACCGTCTAAAATCGTTGCGTTTAAATTAATGGTAAGACGGGTTAAACAGCGTTAGGAAAGTACTGTGCCGTCAAGCACACGCCTCGAGCGATCAACCATGACATACGCCGAGCGACAGGAAGTCTTAATAAGATGAAACAGGAACACGAAGGTGAAGACGCAATGGTGAGCGCGCATGAATATGACAACTTCATTCGTAATTTCTCTTATGCAGAGATACTACAGCATGACTAGAAAAACCGTTTGCGAATAACTGTCGCTCGGCGCTGGCGGTATACCGGAAGCCTTCCTTCTCTGCCGTCGCTGCTACATAATGACGATGAACGACGGATATTTTGCTACACCACTCGCCTGTTGTTATATCCTCCGTCACCCCGACTCGAGATGGGCGGGCACACGTAGCGCACAATGCGTGCTTTAGAAAGTCAAGTGAAACGCAAATCGAGGCAAGGCCAGCTGCAAGCGTATATAGACAAACCGGCCACCCTTGCAGCGATTAATTGTGAATGCTTATTTTCCGCTCGCTGGAGTTAATCGCGCCGCTAATCGACGCCTGCATATGGGCCGCAAGCTACACGAAGACGAGATGCATGAGCGGTGCAATACACCCGATCGCGGAGATTGCGTGCAGTATACATGTGCAACATGACCGAACAACGACACAGAGGCAACAAATGTTTGTTTCGTCCGAGGACAGTCCTATGGAGAAGCGAGCATTACTGCACGCAATATAGTTTATACCTGTGCGAGTTCGCACCGCGAAGAGATTTGTCGATCAAAACGTCGAAGCCGCGCGTTGTCGGGACACCGGATCCAAAATGCCATGTTCTGGTGGCTTGCCAGCCAAAGTTTCTCACGCACCAGAAGGAGCACCCCATGTTGACCTTTCGAAAAGACATACGCGTACAAATATCTCTAAACACCATTCTTCCTTATTTCTCGAATCGCGTGTTTGCGTGTGCCGAGTGTATGCATGTTTGCGAGTATAATGGGCACTAAATGCCCCAGGTACCGGCAGAGCTTCACAAAACCGACCTCCTAGCACGTGCTGCATATAACTTACGGGGCACGTTGTATAGTAAAGCAGGCGCGCCACTCAGCGCCAGCGATCGCAGAGGCCACGCGCGCACGTAATAGTGTCCACAAACGAGGCGGCGAGGCGGATGAGTTTACAGGAAGAACAGCGACCCGTTCGGGGGGGGGGGGGGGGGGGGGGGGGGGGACGCAGCTGCAGCTACCGCGGGATGGGGCGTTCACGCACAAAACGCTTTGGGCGTCGAGGGCGTCATCGCCCGAGTCCGCTCGTCATCGTAATCACAGAGTCCGGCCGAAAGAGGACTTCGCTCTTTCACGGCTTCGCCATGAACAACGCCGCGGGAGCGCTGCTCCCGAGCGCCACCGTTGTTTCCGCGCACACGCACACGTGCACAAACACACACGCGCGTGCGCGGCCGAGACAAGCACACTTCGCGGGATAAAGACGGTGATTTATTTCATCTTTCGCGGCCGCTCTGCTGACGCTGGTCATCACGCTGCGGCACAGTGCGCGCGGAGCTTAGCGCGCCGGCCGCGCGCTCGCGTGTATACGCGGGCCAGCCCCCTCATTCATTTGGGGGGAACAATGAAGGTTCCGGTGTGCTTATAGTACGCTTCACTACCGGCTGAACGCGCGACTTCCGAGTGAAGCTCAGGCGCCTATGCTTTATGTATGCTTGTCTTTCCCCTACATGTATGTATGTATGTTCCTCTTCCAGGGTGTCACAAGTACACGTCTGTGTGCGGCTCCGCAGGGACATACGCGGAAGGTGTTATACCGCGGGTCATCGAATATTTCCCGATTCCTAAGAGGAGAGTGGGAGCACGACAGTGGACACGCTGGCGCCATACAGAAAACGCGGCTAGTTAGCATAAAAAGTTGGGCTAGTTGGAAAGCGTACTGCAGCCTAATAATACCAGCGTTTCTTCAGCCCTGTTCCCACCCTCTTCTTTCTTGCATTTGTTTCGTCAATGCCTTCCCCTCCTAACATGTCTCTCTCTCCTTCCCTTAGTGTCGCTAGTAGCAAGCCGATACGACGAATTCACAAAGCTCTTAGTTCGTAAGGGTTTTTTGCCATTGGCTGACCACCTTCGATAATAATGTTTACGTCATCCATACTGGCTAAAATTTTCTCATATATATATATATATATATACAAACGAACAATTCTAGCGTAAGAGCTTTTTGTGAATACGTGCCCAGAAGCATGTCCTTCAGGCTGACCTCTTCCCCTTTCCATTATTAAAGTACATCTACCTCATCATTTTTTAAAGAAGCTCAGGAAATATTTAATAATGTAGCGTTTCCAACTAACCAACTTTCTGCGTGCCTATATCGAACTTCGTGAAGGAGAGAAGAAGAGAAATCGAGTGACTCCATTTTTGTTAATCATTAACATAGAAAGCCAACAGACCATGAAGCCAAGGAAAGCATACAAGAAATTAGCTGTAGCTGAAACTGGAATGTAGAAAATAATAAAGAAAATGGAAAAGAAATTGGACGAAAAGATAACTTGCCGCCGGTGAGAGCCGAACCCACAACCTCCGCATTACGCGAGCGTTGCATTACCAATAGCGCTAGGGCGGCGGCTGTCAATCCATCCACTATCTTAGATATTTATGTTTACTAGATCAATCCATGGGAGTGTTAGCCAGCGCCACTTCAGGGCCCATGGCGGGCGGATGTGGTACATACGTACGTTTTTGCCGGATGGCGTCACGTAACACGTGAACTTAGGAGAGCAGCCACCTGGCTAATAAACCCTCGCAATATGAATGAGCGAGGAGAAGGGACACAGAGGGGCTCGATTTTTGTTAACCACGACAATATAAAGCCAGCAGACAGTGAAGCCAAGGAAAGCATAGGGGTATTTATCTGTGGTTGACATCGAAACGTAGAAAATAATGAAGAAAAGAGAAATGAAAGTGGACGAAAAGTTAATTTCCCACCGGTGGGAGCCGAACCCACAACCTCAGCATTACGCGTGCGCTGTGGGTTGTGGTTGTGGACTCGACTCCCACTGGCGGCGAGATATCTTTTCGTCCACTTTCATATCGCTTTTATTCATTATTTTCTACATTTCAATTTCAACAACATTTAATTTCCCCTATGCATGCTTTCCTCGGCTTCATTGTTTGCTGGCGTTATAGGGTCGAGATGTGGACCGTAACGTCACGGCTCATACGAACCTACTTGCGTTCCAGAAAATCACTCTCGGCGCACACCGAGCGGCGAGTGTTTTCTGATCGTTTTCATTGTGCATGTGCAACATTCTTTGCTTCAAGTTTCAAGCATTGACGGACTGCAGGGTTGCGTTCAGCTAAGCAAAGTTTTCTTTTAAGAAAGCATCTCAATATGGAAAGAGTATGTAGTATTAGATTATTTCAACAGAACGAGTCTTGCTTGCACGTTGGTATTACGGCTTTTGTATGCTTTCATCCAGCGTTGGTGCTGTCCGAGCTCGTTGGCTTTTCTGGCGATATACTAACAAGTCTTGTCACGTCAGGATCTCTTCGTGAGCTGAGCGCACGAGTTCTCCTGCGGCACAATGTGTGTCTCAATTGCATCATTGCTCTCAGATGCACCATAAAAGCCTGAGCCAACTTTGCGTGTTAATTATTTCGCGCATAACTCCAGCAGAAGGTTCAAGAGAGAGAGAGAGAGAGAGAGGGGGGGGGGGGGCTGCATGAACGTGCTCACCTATACAATCTACGAATTCTTACACCCTTAAAGGTGCTGGTTCGTTCCGAGGATATCATTCTTACCCTTAAGGTTTTAAACATTTTATTGTACAGAGAGCTCAAAGTATACACATACGATGATAGGAGCAGTGGTTGAAAACTGCATTATTTCTGACCACCTGATGCCCACCGAAATATGTTGGACAGTGAATAGCATGTTACGTTTTTGCATGTATTTATCGTGTTCAATAAAATCACTACTACTACTGTATTTATCGTATCATACGTCTGTCCCAACTATCATCGTGTTTACATGCCCGCAACAAGTCGCAAACAAAAAAAAGAAGAAACGTTGAAGGAGATTCTTATTGAAAGGGTGAAAGGTTTAGGTTAAGTGCAGCGCGATAACTGTCTCTCAATAGAGGACACCTTCAACGATTCACTTTTGCCCATTAAGGATGAGGGTGTTAGCCGTGGTAGAAATCAAACTACAAGAGAGAGAGACAGAAGAAATGAGAAAGGCAGGGAGGTTAACCAAAGGGGAAGACCCGGTTTGCTACCCTAGGCTGGGGAGAAAGTAGGTAATGTTCCAGGAAAGTAGAGAGAGATAATGAATAGGACCATAAATACACAATCACAGTCGGTCAGCAAGCCTACTGAGATTGCGTACTTGTGCTAAAGGGTACAAACCAAGCACCCTTTATGCACACATAAGGGTGCAAGAACCTTCAGTGCGTAACGTCGGGCAGCCGCTCGTTTAACCGAGCTCCGGAAGAGCCGCTTCGTTCGGGCAGCCCTTCCCCCGGGCCACAATCATGCGGGCCGTACACGTGATTGCGTGTCGGTACACACAACCACGCGAGGATTCGGCGGGGCGGCCCAAGACGGCCTCTCCAGAGGGCCACCGCGTGCGTGCCGAACGGGGACACGGCGCAACAGGTGCGATTCGCCCGAGGTTGAGCGCCGGCGACGCGCCGCCGACGCTTGGCGGCGAATGGCGGCGCGGCGTCCGACCGCCCGCGCTCCTCCCTCCGCGGCCGAGACGCGAGGAAAGCGAGACGCCGCCGAACGAGTTGCGAGCCAGCGCGCAACGCAGGCGAGAGCGCAGCGCAGCCCCATTTGCATAGCGCCGCGCCAGCGCTGTATGCAGCGCGCGCGGCGCGCACGCGCGCGCGAGGACGGGCTCGTCCCACCGCCGCATCGATCGCGCAATCCGTTCGGAGCATCCTATCGCCGCGGCAGGCACGCACGCGCACTCGAGCGCAAGAGGAGGTCTGCGCATGCAAAACAGGGGCGACACCACCCTTCTCCCCCGCCAACCGTGGGCTCCCCCCCAGGGAGCGCGATACGCACGCGTCCTATAGCCGCTCGCGCTCCCTACAAGATATATAGGCACCGAGACAACGGTCGGCCAACGTCCTCCACCTCCTCCTCCTCACACATCCACTCAGGCAGACTATTTTCAAAAACCAGTGAATGAATTATCGCCTCGGAGATCGAAACAACGTTCAACAGAGGCCCAGAGGCAGGAAGCATCCGCATCACTAAGGGCACTAGAGGTAGGTTTAGCAGATTCTAGAGCCTGAATGTCGAGCAGGACGGATTGTTGAACGACACTGCATGTCCGACGAGTCTGAATGTACACTGGACATTCCGTATTGTTGGACATTCAGGCAGCAAGCGGCTTTATATAGCATACCACCATACCGCTCTTATTGCAGCAACTGACTGCCTCGGGCCACCTGCCAACGTTGCCCATGCAGGCTAGACAAATTAGCGTACTATATATAGCTAAACTGTGCGACGCATGCATGCCCCTGCTACGGCTTTACTGCAGCTTGCGCAAAGCAGGCAGGCGGCGGAGACGGCAGCGATGATGATTGAGAGGTAGCGAGATGCCAAAGATTTCTAATGACAAGGAGGGAAGGAGCTCGGGTAACGGAAATATATAGAAGCGCGTAGAACGCACGAAGCGAACTGCAGCCAAATTAAGCGAGGACTATATGAGGACAAGTCACTCGGACCCCTTGGGCACCCGTCAGATGCGCGCGCAGGCCGTGTGATTTTTCTCACGGCGTGCAGATTCACGCACTTAGAAATTGGAGGGTTGATTAGACCGGAAACCGTTGACGTGACTCCGATGGCGACGAAGCGCGAGCACGTTTCCGCCCCGAGGACGGTTTTTACCAGATAAAAAAATAAAATGATAATCATAAATAGCGACGCTCCCTGCCACTTTTCGCGGGGTCTCAGTGGTCACGACTGCAATTTTCGAAATAAAGTGGCAGCAAACGACACCGCGCCGAAGGCGCAACGAAGTCACACGGCCTCATGAAAACTGGCCAAGTAGCCAGAACAGCGCCGCCAAATCAAAGCATGCAGGCACAACACAGACGCTGCTGTGGACGTAATTCATACAGGTGACACCGCTTATACCGAACTCAGAAGAAAACAAAAGATTGTTGCGTATATTCTGCCTGAATTAAGAGGTAAACCTCTTCCATAAGGGGTTCTCAGAGTCGCTCCTCGATCAGGACCTAAAATAAAGTTCATTGCCTGCCTGCCTGCCTGAAAATATGCATCATTGGTTTATTTCAAACGAGAGAGAGAGAGAGAGAAGAAAGGGAATATGCAGGGAGGTTAACCAGAGGGGAAGCTCCGGTTTGCTACAATACGCTGAGGAGGGAGGCAAGGGGGAGATAAAGTGACAGGAAAAGCCAAGTGCTGTGCTTACGCTTTCCTTGACGTACAACATGTGGTTCTTACCGAAAAATCACGTCCACCCTTGTTTCCAGTTATTCTTTTAACTCAAGTGTTGTTAATGTTACTTAACTGGATGCAACAACGTGCCGTTATTTTGTTCTGTTTCGATTTTCACAGCTCATCTACCGCAAGATGTATATGTGCACATGTACCGGCGGAGCACGTATGCATAGACGGAGTACGTAAGTAACGACGACGGCCTGCATGACCAACACCTACGCGCCAAAGTGAGACATGGGGGCCCCCGGGTGGGGGCTTCGCCTAGACATCTTTCCTACGCCTCAGGTTCCTGACATCGCAGCGCATACCTGTCGGGCATTACGTCTGAATATCAACGCGGCTACACAAGCCGAATGTCGAAACCGCGAGCTTGCACTAGGAAGCCGAACATCATAGCCGCTAAGCCACTGTTGCGAACAGAACACGTCATTCCTGCCCATTGTTTAAGCAGTTGCAATTACATGAACCAGACGGATGAATCGTCCGCACTTATGTGAACGAGGTTTGTGTTTGCGTGAGCGCATGTGTCGGCCAGCACACACACGCGCAACCGAGTTGGACATTTTATGATTGCTACTATTATTATTTCAAAATATTCAAACATTTATTTGCAGTAATGGTACAGGTGGCTAACGGCATAACCGTCAATACTAGCGATGTCCCAGCTACTTAATCCTTACAATCCGTGTTGATTTATTCGAAACTTTACGTCATATATTCAAACGCACGAGGAACGAAGTAACAATATTCCGCGAAAGCTTTCTTGATGTCCGCCGGCCGAGCGTCGCTGGCGGCGATTGAGTCCGCTGTGCGAATCCAGATGTCGGGGTCATCCTGGAATCCGCGGAACTCGGGAAGGACGGTCGTTGCTTTTGTTGGACGGACGGTACTTCCAACAGCTTAATAACTGCAACACGAACCAGCCAGATGGATCGTTCACACTAACGCTGGCCATGTTCAGCAGCTGCTGAGCAAGCGCGGAGACAACGTGTGTGAGTCGATGAGCCCCGCCATATGCCTTGAAGCTGCCGAGGTGGCCTGGATCAACGTTACCAGATTAGTAACGTTGACCTGTACGCCGTCCTCAGGCAGGGTTGTGAGGACGCGAGCAGCGAAACATGCTGTCTCCTGATGGCCAGTTCCTCGACAATCTTGGTGTTCGACGACTGGGCCATTGTGAGATAGAAGCAGACAAGGGGTCGTCGTCCCGAGCGCCTTCTAAGGCAACAGAGTTCTCGCTAGCCGCGAAGTACCAATTCATTCGGAACATCGCAGAGCGCACAGTAGAGGAATATATTGCGAGAACAGCGAAACATATCCCGCCCTCGTGTTCATTTTCAGCAGGCGAAGGGCTTTCACACAGCTCAGCAGAGGCGCACGCCGAGAAGGAGTGCGCGACGACGCGCCAGGGCGCGCCCTCGCATGCAGTCATGCAGTGCAGGCTCTTCCCGTCGCGTGTGGCGCGCCGTTTCGACACGTCCGAGGCCACGGCCGAGGCCGGCAGGGCCCTGTGTGTCGATGGCGACGGTCAGCCGCGGCGCGTACGTATGCCGGCGTCCACAGCTTCACGGCGGCGGGAGGAGGAAGGGGGGACGTGTGCGATGAGCGCGTAGGCAAACGCGGCATGCAGATGAGGCGTGCCGCGCGGAGCGCGCTGCATATTCATGGGCCTTCGACAGGTCATCCATCGGGGTGCCCGCTACGGCGGCGCCTTCTGTGTATGTACGCTCTCCGGGAACTGGTTTGGTTGGGGGCCTCTGCTCTTCCCGGGGCTTGCTCCGACCTTGCACGCGCGAGCGTGTGTGTCCGGCTCTTTTGCATGTGGCTTTTTTGCATGCCGACAGCCTCGCCTGCATGCGCCCGTCGACGATGATGCCCCGGACGCGGCCGCTTCTTGGAATCGACCGTGCGGTTTCGGCGCCGCTTGCCCTTATCTCTCTCTTTCCCAAGCGCTGCTCCTCTCTCCATCTCGTCGTCACCTCCTCCTGACGCAGGCACTTCCGCCGGTGCTGGCTGATCGCTATAATGTACGGCTTCTCAATGCCGCAGCATCGGCGGCCAGAAAGTAGCCCTTGCGGCGCCAACCTGATAATGATATGCCCGTGCACCGCAGCAGAGCGCTAGGAGGCCTATACGCTGGTGCCTGTTAGCGCGCGATTACAGCCCCACGTAACCAGCCCGCAACGCGGGCTTGCACTGCAATTACGCCAATTGAGAGAGCACCATCTGCAGTAATAGTGGTGGTTTTCTTTTTTTCCACCTTATTTATCTTTATTTATTAATTCTTTACACGTACAGAAAGTAGCAATGCAGGCTACGCCTTTCATGTCCTCTTGGTCATAACCACGCTATAACGCTATAACGGTTCAAAATGGTTTAAACTGGCAGAAGTCCGCGGGTTTATTGGAATCAGCTGCACAAGAGAGGAAAGTACGCACATATGATGAAGGAGCGAATAGGAGGAGGGAAAATATTTATTAAGAAAAAAAAAAACCTGCAGGCGTCTTCCTGCTTGTGTTGGGAGGTGCCCTCAGTCCAGGAGCGAATAACTCGTTCGCTCTAACGCTCGGTGGGGATAGGAATTTGAAGCAAAGCGTTTTACAGTTTTCAGACATGCAGAAAGGAGAAGAGAGAAGCGTACGACTACTTACTGCTGCTCGGGTGAGGAGGAATGAGAAATAAAGCGAACCAAGCAAACATGAACCGTGCCTGTGGCTTAACGGGAGATTGAGTACCGCTCGCAATCCCGCAGCCAACTGAAACATATATATCGAGGCACAGGCACATCCTTCAACGTGCAGCGCTCGTTATGCGACTTTTTTGTGTCTGGTGAATGAGTTGGAGAGAGAGAGAGAGAAAGGACAAGGATGTCTACCAGACACGTGACAGGCTTGCCACCTTGCACAGGATGGAAGGGGCTTACGAGAAGAAACGTTAGATGAGAAAAAACAAAAAACAAAGAAAAAAAAACACCGAAGGAGATGCACATCTAGACTATATACAGTCTGTCAACTTCAAGAACTGCAGTGGGAAAAGCACAGTATATGGAAAGCAGCTGTTTCATGCACGTGTTCTCTGATGTGGTCGATGTTATTGCTCTCCAAATGTACGCAACAAAACTGCTCAGAATGTGGGTCGACAGCAAGTCACGATTCTACCTCACTGACAAACTGCATGCCTTACCGATTGGTCGATTGATTATGTACAAAAAAGTCAAAACGTACAAGTAGAGAGAGAGAGAGAAGAGTACCACAGACAAATGGGGCACACCCGCAGCAGCTGTGGCTGACGCTTTGCTGCTAGCTGAGCACGAGGTCGTGGCCACGTCAAGTAACTCCAGCTGGCCAAAAATACTATTCCGGAGCCATCCGCTACGACGTCTCTCACAGTCACAGTGTTGCTTTATCACGTTAAACTTATACCTCACGAAACAGCCAATCAATTGGAGCAGACCACGATGATTTGAGGCACAAAACTGCCTCAAATCATCGTGGCCGCAAGAGGTAGTCTTACAGATAACAAGAATTATTGCAAACATATATATATATATATATATATATATATATATATATATATATATTACGTGAGAGACGCGGACGCAGAGTAGGTCGTTTTCGTTTTCGGAAGGTTCGATCACGGTGCTGCCCTCTTGCGAACTCGGCGCGCAGTCAACGTACGTCTTCGGGGCACCCGTGCGTGCATGCACGTGGACCGCTACGACTGCAGGGAGTAGGCGTCACCCAGACGATTGCTATCGGAGGCCAGCCTTTGACTCCCTGTAGCCACGGCTGAGAGGACACGGCAGCGGGAGACGCAGGAGAACGCAATGCTCGAACGGGCCAGCGAAGCTCCCGACATGCCGGCGTGTTCAGGAGGCGCACGTGTTTCCCAGGCGGCTGCAAATGAGCTGAGGCGGCGGCGGTGCGGCGCCGACTCATCGCGCATGCAGGCGCGCCTGAGTCAACCGGACGCGCGTGCATGCAGAGAAGCGCCGTCTCCAGTGCCGGCCCACTCCCGGATACCGACACGCGGCCCCCGGAGGGACCCACCGAGCGCCTGCCCCGCAACGTGCTCGCGCGATGCTGACACGCTCTGCGCGCACACCATAGAAGAACGAGTCCGACGAGGCCACCGGCGCTCTGCAAATTGCATCGGCGCTTCTGCCATGCATCGACGCCGAACCTCGTGCAATGCTAGCGCCGCGCATTGCCTTTCGCTACCGGGTATTCTCGTTATGGGTGGCCGCCGCAGGCACCCGCTCGAGGGTGTTAAAACGCAACAAGCCAGCCGACGCCTTTCCTATATACGCTGCAAAAGAAAGTGACAAGCCATAGTGCGCTCGCGAGCAAAGGTAAACTTAAACTTAGTTAACCGCATTTTGGTGTTATCAGCTACGACAAAGAGCACCATATATACTTCACTATTCAAAGAAGCAAAGAAACAATAAAATAAAATGTCCTCCAAGTTAGACGACACGGTTTCCCACAATACATGTTGCATGTGCTGATTCACAGACGCGACAAATGTATCTTACGTTACATGAAAACTACTGCTTTTTACTTATTATTCTTTTTTCCCTTGCGTATACAGAAATAAATAAGAGCGGCCGTGGTGTCTGAGTGGCTCTGGTGTGCTGTTCCTGAACACGAGGTCACGGGTTCAATTCCTGGCTGCGGCTGCCGCACTTCGATGGCTGTAGAATGCAAAAACGCTCGTGATATACTTCGGTTTAGGAGCAGGTTGGAGAATCGCGGTTAGGTTAATAAGTTCATTCGAAGTCCCTCGTTTTCAAGTTTTCTCTCGTAGCCCGTGTGCCGTTTCTGGGCATGAAACTAAATAATAATTTGCGAGAAGAGATGCAAGGCAGGGAGGTTAATCAGAATAAAGTCCAGTTTGCTACCCTATACGGGGAGAAGTGGAAGCGGGATATATAACGACAGGAAGGGAGAAAGAGGCGCAGGGAATCGGAAATCGGCGCACAAGATCGTCGTGCTTGCGGCGCAGACCGCACGCACGAACAAAGTAGCGCTCTCGCCGCCTAACTTTAGCGGACACGTCCACTTATGACCATTGTTCCAATGCCTTCTGTTTTAAGAGTGGCACTCTGTCCAGCATTTCTATATAGCACGGCACACAGCACCTGTTTGTCCGTACCTTAATGCGAACAGAGGAGATGTGCGACTGCTTTGTCGCTGCAGCAAAAGTCACACGTAGGCGATCACAGGTATAGGCGGCCGTCGCAGGCCAAGCAGATATAGGTAAACTTACCTTTAACAGGGAAGCGCAAAGCTTGTAGAAAAAGAATTAAGAACATTAAGTTCAGTCTAAGAGAATTTAGATATGGCGAGATATCGGCCTAGATTTTTTTTTTCGGTGCGGTACAATGATCAGGTCAAAAATGATAGGAGGCCCATTTTCAAAACACTCCTTTTACAAGCGGTTAACATATGCCTATACGACCCTATACCTACGGCCATATACCCACGACCATATACCACCGGCCACATACCTACAACAATACCACCTGCGACGATATACCTACGACCATACCTATACGACCATATAACTCGCGCATTAGCAACATCACTTCCCGCGAAACCATGAAGCAGACAATAAGCACAACTGAAAAAACAATGTTATTCTTTTTAATTAATCTGACTCAACTAAGAAGAAAGAGAGATAAACGAGAGTGACGAGTGTATTTCAGCCAATGTTTTAAGTGCGCGAACGAGGCCGATAGTTCGGCAAACGCACAGTCAGCCGCAAAACAAAAACACAGTCGAAATTAGCATGAAACTCTGTGAGAACTCGACTGAAACGTGCTCTGTTCCCACCACCTAATGCATAGCTAGAACAACCTCGTGGTAAATAAAGAGGCTATAAAGTCTGAAACACACACACAAGCAGGGCTCAAGACACCGGCGCGTGATTTTCCGTTGCGCGTAGATTGGACTCTGCTTCCGAATGGTCCGATCATATGCGCCGTTATGAAATGCCCGGGACATGTCTGCTGCCGCAGAACGAGGCGAAGAGAATGTGCGTGCCTTTGGGCGCTTTTGCCGTTTGGATTTATATCGCTGTC
The DNA here is from genome assembly GCF_013339745.2 of Dermacentor silvarum. Taxonomy (NCBI): domain Eukaryota; kingdom Metazoa; phylum Arthropoda; class Arachnida; order Ixodida; family Ixodidae; genus Dermacentor; species Dermacentor silvarum. The sequence goes on along the minus strand of NC_051159.1, from coordinate 145,769,534 downwards.
GGCGCAAACTGAATTTGGAAAGAAGAATAAAATAAACAAAGAAAGAAAAGACACTTAGCAATCAAATTGGCCTACGCGGCGACGGCCGTGATCACCGAAAAGCATCTAGACTGTCCATTAAATGCTACGAAGCGAGACAAGGCGAAAATAAAAGGCAGGTAAGAATGAAATGGAGGAAAAGAAAACGCTTGCTCCCGTATCAATCAACAGTGGAGCGACTCGCGTTCGCGGAAGGCCGCGTAATATATACCTACACAGTTTCGGACTGGCCAAGTCACGAACGTATTACGGGTGAAAGTAGCAATTGCATGGCGCGATTGCGCTTCTTAAGCAGCATTCGCTTTTCATTTGTAATGAACTTCCGGACTGTTGAGATAAGGACAGCAGGTCGCAGTCAGAGTGAAGTTGTTCTGAGGCAGCGGGAATGCTAAACACAACAATTAAACTTGCATCTGTGAATGTCGACCATGCACAGAGCGCCATCGACATTCGCGATGGGTTTGGTTCACAATAACCTAGTCAGAAACGCAGTGGCAATGATATTCATAATGACTCCGGCCCAAGAATAGATAACACTGGAAACAGTGCTACCCATTTTTTTTTTTCTCCAACACGGAGGGTTCGGCATCACCTTATAACAGCGATGCTTAGAAATATGTACGTTATGCATTGCACCAATTTGCACATGCATATTGCCTTAGTAAAGAAAGTTATGCAAATCCCGAAGCAGGAAGTCGTCACAGCACACAACGGGTGTGCTAACAAAAGTCGTAATCCGGAAGATGCCTGGGACCGTTTGTTTTGGAGGCCATGGAATGCGCAACGGTTCCCAACAAATAAAGCAGGGCGACAAAATTTTACCAGCATAATGGAGCGCGCGCTATAACGTTTTCCTGCACATTTTTACTTCGAAAAGCAGGCAGGCCATGCGCTCTTTCCTCCATAGCCTGACCCTTGTCGCATATCGACCGCGACTATAGAAAAGAATGCCACACCACGTTTGTGTACTACGTGTTTACGGGTGTCGCAAGCTCATCGCCGATTCCGAGACCATGCAACCTCGGCCAGCCGCCATAACTCTCGGCGCGGCCAAGCTGCCGCTGCTGCTCCTGCTGCAGTCGGCATGGGGCATGCCGGGCAAGTGTCGGGCCACACCGAAACGGGAAACACGGAACTGCGAGTCGCGATGTCGCGCATCCCGTCATTCGCCGCACGCAAGCCGCGTCGCGGACAGGACTTGATGCGATCTCTCGCTCGCTCTCAAAATGCACAAACTCCAACAACACCGCGCTCTCGAAATAATGCGCAGAGCCCGCTTAATTATACACGAGCGCTCGGGCGTCAATCTGGAGTTCTGGTTATAGATAGTTGGGTGAGATCAATTATCAGAGAGCGCTCCGCGTTCGTTCGCGAAAGGATCCATGCAGTTTTCAAGAAAGACGTTCTTGCGCTATAGAATTGCTGGTAAGAGCAGATGCCAGCCAATCACGATGTAGCACATAGTGATAGCGAAGGCGACCGGTGAATTACAAATACCTTTTACGTATAAAATACTGTCCATTCGGCTCCAGGTGTTTATTGTACCACTTGGCGGATAGCATATTGCTTGTTCTATAGAGGCAAAACTAAAAAAACGTCTAAGAAGAGAAAAAAAAAAAAAGATTTAAAAAGATCACCTTATGTAGCCTATGTTAGAGTTTCGGAGAACGCCAGGAAAATGAAGCTCCTATTACTACTAAATATACCTGCTTGGAACAACAGCATGCCGCAGTTGGAAGCCGAGGGAAAGCGATACCTTTGGCTTCTCCATCCTCGGGACCCTCGCGTTCGACACACCGGTGGCTCATGCGCGCTGCCACGCGGTACATTCTCGCGGTAGTATCCTCTCCCTCGGCGACGCACCAGAGAGCAACGAAGCCTGCGTGCGTTGGCGCATTCACGTCGCCTTTGCGTGCACCCGTATCAGGCGCCCGGGAGCTGTAAATCAGCGTTACGCTGTCACGCCGCGGTCGCGCAAGGCCGCCGACTATCGATAAGCGCGGAAGAGGCTCGCGCGCGGCTCCGGTGTCGAAACTCGGCGGGAAATAGACAAGCCGCGCCTCGCTGCCACCATTCGGAGCTCCGCTTTAAGCCGGGCGCGAGCGCGACGCTTTATTAAAGAGCGGGAGGGGGGGTGAGTCGAGCGTCTTCCTGGTCAGATCATTGCGACCGATACGAGCGTATACAGAGACGCGCCGCGCGCCGCAGGTAAACGGACGCGCTGCCGAGGGACGTTTTGTCCCTGAGACTGTATCTGCACCCCATCGAGACGCGTCTTACAATCAATACGAGTTTCGCCCATACACGCACTGCATATAGGGTACGCCGCCTGTTCACCGCCGCGGCGTGCGCGAATACCCATATCGTGCGGAGGGGCGGATGGGGGCCCCACATCATACGCAAGGAGAGCACGCACGCCGCAAGACTTGAGCTTACACCTTCAGTATAGGTTTAGCTTTGGCGCTAAACGGAGGAGTGTCGTTTGTCCGAGGACATGTAAAATGCTATAGCTGTATCCATCCGGCCGTCGTGCATATAAACTAGGACGTTTAGTTAACGTCTTACGTTACGTAAACAGCCGGTATTACGCGCTGCGGCATATATGGGTGCAGTGGTGAAGTTATACCGACTGGATGTCGATAAATGAGCGAGGCTTTCTACTGCATGCCATTGCAGATTCGACGGAATGGCGGTGCGATTTCTGCACTAAACTGAATCAACGGAACACACCATAACACGTTCTCGTATTACGAGAAAGAGGCACTAAATGCTGGTCCAGATTTTCGCTGGTAAAAAAAAATAATAAACATTTTTTGGGGAACAATATACCTTCACCACCAACTCCCGAGCTGGAATACATGCGGACTATGTAATCTATAGCTCGTCCCGGCGTCAGTTTGCTGATGCATCCGGCATCAATCAAGCAAAATCTTGTGATGTCATCAAAGCGCTTGCCTCGCGACTAAAAGACCTCGCACATAGAACCTAGGAGCGGGAACGCTCTTTCCGCCTATCACTTCTCGGCAAAGCGGAATCGATGTTCGGCTAATACGGGACAGGCATACCTTGATGGGTCCTTTGACAATCACTCTCATACTTGTTGCCATCTATATACACACAGCACGAAAAACCGTACACCCGCCGTGGTTGCTCAGTGGCTATGGTGTCGGGCTGCTGAGCACGAGGTCGCGGGATCGAATCCCTGCCACGGCGGCCGCATTTCGATGGGGGCGAAATGCGAAAACACCCGTGTACTTAGATTTAGGTGCACGTTAAAGAACCCCAAGTAGTCCAAATTTCCGGAGTCCCCCACTACGGCGTGCCTCATAATCAGAACTGGTTTTGGCACGTAAAACCCCATAATTTATGTTTTTTAACCGTGCATTTTTTTCCCTCCTTCCTCGTCTTCGCATGTACCACGCGGAGCACTGGCCCAGTGCACAAGGGTACAGAATCGTCATCAAGTCATCGGTGTGGAAAATTCTGCACGCACCGCCGTGTCAACATCATGTGTGTTGCGCACTTCACAGATCTGCAATGATCCTTAGCCCTTTCTTGATAGCACATGCACTACACTTTGTAAGTTTGATGAATTTCAACGCACGGTCCTATATATGAACGCATTTTGTGCTGATATATACTCTACATATGTCGCCATGCTCCCATTCCCAACTGAACGAGGCCAAATACCTTACAAGGCATGCGCAGGTTCAGTACTGCCCAATTGAGGGGGATTTGCCTTGAGAAGCAACCTATATTTTTTTAGAGCGCAGGTCTTGTAGTCGCCCGTTCCTGCGGAGAGCCTCGGCGTCGGCGTCCCTCGGTTAGCCCTCGGCGTAACCGACCGAACGAGCACAGCAAGCGAACGCGGAGCGCAGCGGGGGATGAAAGCCGGTGATAGCGAAGAAAGCACGAGGAAGAAAGCGGAGGATGAGGGTATGGCGAACGCGTGAGAAGAAAAGCGCAGTGTCTCGCAAGACGGGCTCTGCGGCGACGATGGCTACGAGATGGTGCCACAGTAGCACGCGTCGTCTGTTCACCCATGACGCCAACAATATAGGCATGCGGCGAGCGCGTCCGCCGATACCATGTATGGAAACAAAGCGCTGCATGAGCGGAGGTCTGTCTACGGCGGCTGCTGTGAATCGCGCCCACGCGTCACCCACGCGCTGCCTCTCGCGAGCTCCCGATTATCGAGGCAATCGCGCCACACTTCGCTCCGTTTGCAACGTGCCGCACGAGGAAGATTGTCCGCGCCAGCCAATATATCTCGACATTAAATCACTTATAGAGCCGCGCTCAAATTTCGCATTATCGTAATCGTCGGCGAATTCTTTATCGTTTTCTTTTTCTCGCTCAACACACCCCCTAAGTATCTCAAATTAACTCCGATCACTCGTTGGCCGCCGAAGTTTAAGTACAGGGACGTCATCGCAATCGTTCCGCCATCGAACGCGGCCAGGAATCGAACCTATATGATTTCGCGCCTCATGCATCGGAACGCTTTAACCGCGGCCACCGCAGCGTGGCGTAATCTCTGGCCAGTGTTCAGATAACGGCACTCATGGGCGACACCCGTCTCCAAACCTATATACTAAATTGAATATCTCGCTCCGCGAGTACGGAGTTCACGTGCATTTCTGCAGAGTCACGGTCACTTACTCCACGTCATGTGTGACTCGGCAGCCACTCTTAAGAGGCACAAAGTGAACAAAGTGCATAGCGCACGTAGTCGCCTTAGGCACGACCGTACACACGGCGTATTAAATTCTTACCGTGCCTCTGTAAGATCCGTGTGACAGGAACGCTCGTTAAACACAGCGGCGCGCCTTCAACCGTTACGCAATTGAATAGCAAAAGAGAGAGAGAGAGACTAGAGATTAATGGATGCGGACACCATAAGCGCTATATACCCGGTAAGTTCGCGATACGCAGGAAAACGGATGCCGCCTGCCACGGCACCGTCGCAGTGCGATTAGATGCTCGACCGTAGAGCGCTCTGCGTATGTAGGAAATGCCATAACAGCATATGTAGCCCGCGCTAGCGAACGGGACATACACGCTCCGGTCGGCGGACCGATCGACAGTTCGATGCCCGCAGATAAGTGGGCGTGATGCCATGCTCAGCTTGTGAGGCCGTGCGCAAAACATACAACACGCTGTATGCTTTTAAACTCGATGCATTAGCATTTATAGCTCCTCTGCTGCGACTGCAGCTCCACCCACCTATAACGCTATAACGACGTATGCCAACTGTAATGAGCCTGCCCATCAACTAGGGTAATTGTTCTTTGGATTAATGACATCTTAAATCGTCTTACAGTGTCAATAAATGCACAGAGAAAATGTAGCATTTGTAGACTTCCTTGTTCCGTTCGCGCTCTTTTTTTTCGCCATGACACCAACTATATACGACATAGTTTAGCTTACACTCCTTGCGTATATTTGAAAGAAATTGGAGAAAATCGCTCGTATACGACAGACACTCAAATATGTCATACTTAAATGTAAAAAAAAAAATACTAAAGCCGAAGCCGAAATATACTGAAAATTGGTAAAAAGTAGTGAAAATTGTTCTGTTACTCGAACTTTGACTGTTTATAGAAAATTTTCTCGGATTGCATCACTTGAATTACAAAGAAAATCGCGTACAATTGTGCTATCTGTGCTTTAGGAATGCTACCAGCCGACATTACATGTACAAGGTTTATGTATGCAAACAAAAGGTTCAACTTTATAAAACAAAATTGTGCAAAACATTTTGTACGATCATTGTCAAAGTACGTAAGCCAATAGCTGAACACGTCTAGAAAGCTATTCGCTTTATTAAAGGGATGATGCGCTTGAAGGCGTATATTTGTCGCAGTGATGATATTTGGTGCTGTTTGTTGTTTCATCGCGTAGTACCGCAGAGAACAGAACCGTTAACCAACACATGTAAAACGGTACCAGAGCCCTCTCCTGGATCCGCCACAGAGGGAGAGGGCAGCGGGAGAAGAGGAGGGCAATCCTTACAGAGCACGCCACTGCATCATCTAAACTTTCAGACGCCCTTAAAGCTCTCGCGCTAGAACGCGAGCCCGGAGGCCCGACCATTCGCTTACACGCACAACGATGTTACGACGGCACGTCCTCAGCGGAGCCAAGTTCTACCTTCGCATTGCCACTCATTGCCTATCTTCACAGCCTACAAAGTAGACCTGGATGTATGATGAAATTTTACGAAATATTTGTTTATAGGTTAGTGACAACGACGTTCGCATCGAATATCTTTCTAACCCGAGATATTTGCTGTTATTGGCAACGAACGCGCCCCGCAACTCGATTGCGCGAGAGCACGCGCCCTTTGTATCAGGGTGACAGTCCAACTGCCAATCACCAACCGCGAAAAACAGACGAAAGAGCCAAGGAAAAGTATTCGCTTTAATTTAAAGGGCCCCTCACCAGCCCTCCCCCCCCCCCCCCCTGCTACTTTTAGTTATACACTGTAAGTTCTAAAACACCGCCTATATGGGGATCGTCTGACAGACTTTTTCCAATGCGTTTATTATTGGACATGCTATACCACACCGCAAGGAGGCGAGCGCCGCTGCCAAATGACGCTCTTTCCCATTGCCTCGAGTAGCCTCCGCAAGCGGCGTTCGTTTCCAGCTTCATGCGGAGGACCCTGTCGGGTTCACAAGACGAGCCCCGACCGGCTCATTTTATTGTTTCAGAACGCAGCTCTTAGGCTGCGGCGAGCGTCGGCGTCCCTCGTAACCGAGCGAACGAGAACAGCGAAGGATGAAAGAGCGAGCGATCGCGGAGCGCAGCGGGAGATGAAAGGCAGCGACAGCGAAGAGAGCACGAGGAGGAAGGTATGGCGAAAGCGTGAGAAGAAAAGAGTAGTACCGCGCAAGACGGGCTCTGCGGCGACGATGGCTACGAGATGGCGCCAGAGTAGCGCGCATCGTCTGGTAGACTTGTAGGCGGCGGCTGCTGTGAATCGCGCCCACGCGCTGCCTCTCGAGATCTCCATATTAGCGAGGCAGTCGCGCCACACTTCGCTCCGTTAGCAACGTCCCGCACGAGACAGATTATCCGCGCCAGCCAATACGTATATCGCGAAATGAAAACACGTACAGAGATGCACCCAAATTTCGCATTACGGAGTATCGTAATCGTCGTTTAATTTTCCTTCTTTTCCTCTTCATTTCTGGCTACGCGGCGGCGCATTTCCGGTGACGGCGTTGCGCGTTCCGCATTGCACGATTTACCGAGGTAACGCGCCATCATGAGTGACGTTCGAATGAGTGCGTTACACGCCACGGCGTTCGTGCGTGTAGCCTCGACTCTCTCTCTCTGGCTAGGAACGACGCTTGCTCGAGAGGGAGGACGCGCGGCGTTTGGTCTGAAAGTTCAGCTGCTCTATAGCGAGGGCGCGCAGCGCTGTATTTTGTATTAATATTTTGTAGACACGATTATCAACGCGTGAAGTATGATGCGCTTGTCTGCTTAAAATGGTCAAACTTGGTGAGCGTCCCATTAAAAAAAAATGAAACACGCCGGCTGCTCCGAGAAACAAACGTGCGCGAAGCAGACGTGCACGTATACTCCAGCGAAAGGAAGAGGGCCTGACCGCAGAACGTGCGTTGTCGAAGGCGAACGAATAAATAAGTAGGTAACAAAAAAAAAGAAAAAGGAAAGAAATCTAGAAAAAAAATGTAAAGAAGGAAAAGAAAAAAAAAACGACCTCGTGGCTTGTTGCTCGGTAAGGACTACGGCGGTGAAAACGGCGCGCAGGCCTCAGCGCCGAGGGGAGAATAGAAAAACGGTATCACCCACATTCAGGGCCGCGAAAGGCGCCCGGAAGGGGTCAGATAAAATGCACACGCTGCGGCAACGCCGCGACAGCTCGGCAGATGCGAGTGGCCCGAATGCATGCAGCTCGATAGTGATCCACCGCGAAGATGGCGGGGGGATCTTGCACGCTGCGATCTTCCAGGCAGCGAAGGCTGGGCCGGCCGCGATTCCTACTTAGATCAATTAACATTATATTTGTGTTGGCGTAGTCGTCCATCCACTGAAGAAGGCAATGTGACAAAGCCTCGAGAGAAAAAAAAAAGGAGAAACGATTACATATACAAATATTTATGGCTGCTTTGCGAGATCAAAGACAGAGAGAGGGCGATTTGCTCCGGTACCCTTCCGGTGAAAGAAGATAGATATGGTCGACAGAAAGAAAGGAGGGGGAGGGGAGCTTTAATGATTCCAGGACAGGCTTGCCTGGTTGCATGCGTAGCATCCAACTCCAAATGGGTATGATCAAAATGAAATGATATGCACGGTGCACGTCAAAGGTACACAACGTGCATAAAACACATCACAATTAGAGTAAAAAACTAAGGTATCTCAATGAGATCCATGTCTTCAATAAAGAAGAAGGCTAAAGGTGCCTTCGTTACGCGAGATGCGCATGCAGCGTTAGTCCATGGGCCGAGGACGGTTATCTCAAGGAATGACAGTCATTGGTGAATTTTCAGTGAAGACATTAGGGCTGTTTTCTTTCTCTCGTAAAAATAGCTTGCAAGCGCAGATTAATTGGCCTGTGTCATCCCGTATACGTTGCACGCAGGGCACGGCGGCGATCTTCTACATTTAATTTTAAACAAGAAGTATTTGGTATTTGCGGCATTTATCCGAATCCGGTGTAGACATTCCCCATCGAGCCCGTTAAGGCCACACGGAATGCGCTTCACTGCCAGAGCATGCCCTGTTCTGCGAGGGGCAAACACGACACGACACACTGCGAATTCGCACAAGCACGGCCTCCCATGTAGTTCGCCATAAGCGTCCCCAATGCCGCAAATTACGCGAGCAAGAGCACAGTGCAACACTCACAAAGAGAAAGACGCAAGCAGCCCTACACTGGGAAGACATGCACCGGGCTGAAAACGTGGCCGTATGAAAAGGCTCACTAGCGAGGACTTCCGTTATAAGAATTACCCTTCGGTTAAGTGAAAACACATCACTGACAAATCCGTTGGCATTTCCCATGTATAAGACGAAATGAAAGCACTGAGAGCAGAATAATAAGGCGCGAGGGCTGACACACGCGCGTAATTCACACCTTAACATGTAAGCTATAATATAGTCCAAAGTACTGGCTCGACGGAGCCGATGCCACGCGCATACATTGTAGAGTGAACGGCGGATACATCCAGGCCAAATTAGCCTGCTCACTTTATAGCTCGGTCAGCCGCTACGCCAATTGCGGCGGTTTTCCTTTGGCATTCAACTCGCTGTGGCACGGGATAACGAAAATGGCAACGTGACGCCCGCATAATTCTCACATCGCTCGCCAAAAAAAAAAAAAAAAGGCGCCAACCGGGCGCAATTTACTTTATAGTCCGGGTCGAACGTATAGCGTCGCTCGCCATCCACACATCGCCTCAAGGTTGTTTATACGCCTGAACCGCGCGGCGCTGCGGTCTGCGCCATGGTAGGTCGCAACGCGACCGCCGTATATCGAGCGGGGAACGCGCGAATTACCGAGGCGACAGTTTGTAATCATTTTCAGGCTGCTGCGCGGCCACGCGTTGTATACGCGTATACGCACACAGTCGCCAAGTCATGAGTGCCGTTCTCGAAGAAGGCAGCCGATGGCGAATACCGGTCCGGGGCAAAGCGCTTCCCGGTCATTCATAAACGTCAGCCAGCTCCATTAACGGTCGAACGTCGCGGAGCGCCAATTACGCTCCGGTAACAACACGGCAAGGCACGCGTACTCGGAGGAAGACGCCGCGTGACGAGGTAGGTAGGACACGGCAGCCGCTGCCTGCCGCCATGGCAGACCACCGAGGTACTACTGCTACGCTCTTCCGCTGGCTTCCGAGACGCCGTCACATTTCGGACGCAGCAAATGAATCCTCCTCCTCGAAAAAAAAAAAAAAAAAAAAACAGTCGACAGCCGTACCTCGCCGCGACTATCCCACCGGACAGCCGATGAGAGATTAAAAGTCAATTAGTCTCCACCTCTCGCCGGGCAAGTCGGCCACTGTCATAGACGTCGACACGTTCTTGCTTTTCTTGCTTCATAACTTTTCTTTCGTCCCTCCCCATCGAAGGCCCCCCTTGTACGTACGCTTGGAAAGGGCACACGCGGCCGCTGCGACAACGCGCGCGCCCACGTCAGTTCCAAGTTTCGGCGCTCCGCGTCTGCATGATTGCCCGCCGTGCACCGCTTGCGACACGCGCCGTTCAGGCGCAATCTCTCGTCGAGAGTATACGACGACGACGACCAACGACGCGGTTTCCCAATGCGGAGCGGTGACAAGAGGGAAGGGAAAGGAGGGGGGGGGGGGGGGGGTGACTCGACGCGCGCTCCCTAACGAGCGCGCCCAAAGCAAAATAGCTGCGCGAGCGTTCGCACCCCCCTTAAACGGGCCATGCGCACATGCGCGGCCTGTCGGTTCTAATGATGGAGGGCGGCCCGATGCCCGCAACAGACTAGGCAGCGCTCGTGGCAAGCACAGTGAGCGCAACACCCGGCAGAGGGCGAGGTGCGGCAGGTAATTAACCGAGAGAGACGTGCGATAAGGGGGGAAGAAAAAAATCGATAGATTAGGCGATGTAAGTCACAGCGAAAAAGGCTGTATGCTGTCACTATATGCTTGTACGAAATGAAATTAAATGTATGGTTGGTTCTGAGAAAATATGTGCCCGGCGTCTTCGCCTGTTGAGATTGCCGAGTGTCGTACGTGTATCTTTCACCCATTTTCATCTGGAATATATATCATGTCAGGACTGCGACCATACTCCAACTCCCATTAAAGGGACACTAAAGAGAAACAAAGTATTAAGCTGTATGAAAGGCGAACCCGGATACATCGAACCCACATATAGCGAATTATTGTGTATAACGAACAGCTGTAACATCCCATTGAAAATATTTGGATAAAATCTGTATTTTATATACCGAATTACCTATATATCGAACTCTTTTGGGATCCCCATCGGATTCAATATATCCGGGTTCAACTGTATTAAATTACGCTCCTAGCAATGGCGATATACGGCCACACTTAAACCGAGAGGATTTCTTGCTGATCCAGGAAAAGACGCAGAAAGGCAGGCGGCGACGCTGCCCCGAAGTTCCCGCAACAGCTCACCGTGACGTCACGGATTTTGACGGCACCTGCCCGGCTCTAGTAGAATGTTTATCGGCATTGTAAACGAAGCAATCACTGAACCTAGCCAGTACCTTAAGGCTATGAGAACTATTTCTTACATACATATATAAACAAAACAAAAAAAATTTCGGCAATCGGCCATCGTCGTCGCCGTTGTCGTAGTTGTTGCTGCTGTTTATGAATTGCCACAGTATATGGGAACGTTCCGCCATCCCAAAATACTAGCTTTAGAAAGGAAAGGAACACTAAACAAGAGACCAACATAGATGTAAGACAGTTTTAGTATATCGTATAGCAGTAAACGCAATGATTTAGCGTAGCCTTACGTATAGGGCGCAACATGGCGGGCCCATCGAATTAAGGACCGCTCGCTTCGGAACTATCGCATCCTCGGCATGCATGAGTTCCCTCATTCGCTTCCCCATTAATGCTCGTATTGGCTTTAGATGTGTGTAATGACGCCCCGACAGCGGCGTTACTGGTGACAAATAAACGGGCGCTGTTTTCGAGATATGTTCTTGATAAGCGGCGCAGTCTATATGCTAAACCAGAGAGTTTGCTCATGTTCGCTATATATAGACGCGTCGAGATGCATGGCGTCAAAGCCTTACGTTTTCGATCATGCGCCCGTTTCAAATGATACGGTCACAAGTCAAGCGAAGAGGTGTCACGTTTTCCCGGGGCAAAAGAAAGCGAAGTGTGGTCGATGCTTTTGGCAAGATGCGTGTGCCCTTCACGATCGATGACGTTAACCTCCTGATGGAGGTGTTTGCCCTTAAATCAATTCGAACATACATCTAGACTGTCGCCGTGTACGCTACCAATTATGCTAAGTGGAGTGAATTTTTTCATGCTTGCCGCTGCAGTAAATGCAATCGCGTCAATTGCTTATGTCGACTTCCTATACTTCTGAAGGAGTTACGGACGCATTTTATGAAGCCCCCTGCACCAATGTGCCGTATAGCTTGAACGTGGGGAACCACCTGAATTTTCTATTGCTGACAAGTATAAACAGTCCTACGTTCGAAAAGATGGTATGATAAGCTGGGTATCGAATAAGAATTTTAACCCGGTTAATCGGAACCTTTATTTAATTAATTATAAATTTATATAGGATTCCTAGATTTCCGTACGTTAGCTAAAGAATGAAAATTAAATATATTCGTGGCTAAACATTAAAGAAGAGCAAGCCCGCTATTTGTGTGGACAGTGGCATTCAGTTTCACGTCAACATTTCTCTTTAGCGTATAAAGCACTTCAAACTCGCACCGATTCAATCCTAAGTCGAGCTGAGCGGTAAGGCAAGTCAATCGACCACCTGTCCCGCTGTCTTGAAGTGCTGCGCAGACGGGCGGCTTTTGTTACGACTAAATGCACGCATTCGTCGAAACATTGTAGCTCAGTCTGTGGTCCCCTTGCACGCTGTTGCGCAATCTAAGCGGGGTCTTCCTTGGTCAAAAAATTATTCCCTATTAAAGTATTCACCGAGCAATCGAAAAGTTAACAGACCAGCTTAAATGGGTATGTGACTTCCTATAAAGGCGTGGGGTTTGTCCCCCGTCGCAGACACCGCAACTGTCCCGTTCAAGAAGCCCGCCTATAATCTGTGGAAGAAGGAAAGCCTACGACATTCCCACGTGACCCCCAACCCGAGCCCTGACCATGGCAATATGCTCAGCCAGCAAAGCGGCGGAAGCTATGCAAGCAGTACGTGCGGTCATATAAAACTAATTCCGCGAGTTTCGCAAGGCAGTTGTTCTTGACCCGCGCCGCTTACCACGGACTAAACGTATCGTACATCTTACGACTATGCAACTTCTAGACGTAAGGTTACGACAAATTACGTATTGTCTATGCATCTTCTGACGTGAAAAGTCTCTCATTTCGCTCAGCATTGTGGTCGCTTGCTAAAACCGCATGCAACGTTACATGTAATACTAATATCGCTTATATCTTTGCAACCGTACTATATAACCATGCGCCTAACTTAGCTATCATTGTGTAGAGGAAAGAACTTCATTACTCGATTAGGCATGCATGTGTCACGTGCCCAAATGGCGCTGTTGTCGCGTCACGCGTGACCTAATCGAAACTAATTTAGTCTCTTGCTTGGAGTTCAGAGAGGCGTGAGCTCGGTACCTACAGTGAACCACAAAATATTACGGACCATGAAATCTGAGAAAAAGCTGAATATCTCGATCCTGAGCCTCAAAACGCAGCCTGGTATTTGTATTTTGGACCTCGACTAGGATATGCTCACAACATTGTCCTAAACAGTTTTACTGGCTACTGCTGCATGCTTCTTCTCGGGAATTGAACGTTTTCTGAGATCCCATGGTCCGTAACCTTTTGTGGTTGACTGTACGTATGTCGATCCGAGCGGGAGTGGTCGCTTTTGACAGAGCTCACTCTGCCATATACAGTAGTAAGTATATTCCATCAAACTCAAACATGTGCTCATTAGGAGTTATCAGGCCTACAAGTGTGCAACTGGTTGCTGAAATCTGACGGTTGGTCGGCTATCGCGCCCCCTCGCCCGACACGTGTATACAGTCCAGAAATGGTGTGAAGAGACTCGTTCAACAAGATAGAGGTATGTGAATGCGCGTTACCACCGTTGACCATGGCGGGCCCACTATGAGTAGAGAGCGAACACGATTGGAAGATTAGACCAGCAGGACCTCCACTATAGCTGTATAATAAGTTAAGCACGTAAGCTTTGCGACGCGCGATTAAATGTCACTCGTGAATTTGGTTACGTTCATATATTCATGTAACTTATAGTGATCATACAACCTTAGCAGCACCGTACAAGACCTTTCGCGTACTTCACTGCGGCTGCGTCCCCGATACAGCCTACCCGATGGTTTAGAACATGCGATTTTTTTTTTTTTTTTTTTTTTTTTTTTTTTTTTTTTTTTTTTTTTTTTTAGCGAGCTCAAGCGTGCGCCGCGGCCGCTGGTTGCAGGGACGTGTCACTCCGCTCGATCGGTAATTAATAGGTGCAAATCTTCGACACCTTCCATGTAACAATAATTACGCCATATTTTGCAATAACAGTGCGAGACTTAATGTTCATCAAATCGCACGACGTATACATATATCATTCTTTCATTTGTGATGCACTATATGTTGCTCGCGATTACAAGCAGTAAGCCAGGGGTCTCTCCAGCCCCGTAGAATTGCCTGCTTTGTATGAAACGCAGTATAGCTAAACAATATACACTCCAGCATAGTTCTAGCATAGGATAGGACCGGCGTATATATTCGGCGCAACATGCCCGATGGCCAGTAAGATGAAAATATGGAACAGAAACAACGTTTCTTTGCTCTAGAGACGCGGCAAATCCGGTGCTCAGAGGCGACGCACGTCGCGTGCGATTCCGGCATGGTTTCGGCTGCATGTCAAGACGGCGCTGGCTCGCAACCACAAGGTGTATACCGCAGTGTGGCCCGCGTTCCGCCGCAACGGAGGCAGCCGTCCCATTTATCTCACAGCGACCGGGGGGCGCTCCTCCCCTTCCTTCGTCTTTATCTGGGCCGCCAATCTGAGCGTACACCCGCTGCGCCACCGACTATGCCGCAGGCACCTGAAGCAAGGGAGGCAACCGACACGCAAAGCGGTGACATCGCCGAGACGGTGTCGAGAGTCTGCACTTAGAACTGTGTTCAAAGCAGTCACGACGGCGAGCCCGCTCTCTGAGTATACAGTTGAGCTCTGAGTATAAAGTATTGTGTGAAGGCGGCAACGCAATATGACGCGAGACAAAACGAACAAAGCCACACGTATAGGACGAGCACGTTTTCCGACTAGCATATATATACGTTTAATGAAACGCCCAAGTTTATCAGACAATCATCCGTTCAAGGAGCTTACTGTACGGAAACCCTGCCATCGGGAGCGACTTATTCAAAGACCTTCAAGAGTGCAGCTACGATTCCTAAATACAAATGCACTGTATCGTGAACATTCAAGCGAGCGCGCGTGCGTCAACGCTCTGTCGTTTTCCCTTTCCCAATCTTCCTGTCAAACCTTTAGCCTCCCCCTCTGTAAGTTTGCAAGTCATGGATGCAATCAACCTTAACCTCCCAGCCTTTCATGCCCCCCCCCCCCCTCTCTCTCTCTCTCTCTGTGTGTGTGTGTGTGTGTGTGTGTGTGTGCGTGTGTGCGTGCGTGCGTGTGCGTGCGCGCGCGCGCGCGCGCGCGTGTGTGTGTGTGTGTGTGTGTGTGTGTGTGTGTGTGTGTGTGTGTGTGTGTGTGTGTGTGTGTGTGTGTGTGTGTGTGTGTGTGTGTGTGTGTGTGTGTGTGTGTGTGTGTGTGTGTGTGTGTGTGTGTGTGTGTGTGCATGCATGCTGCTGCTGTGTGTATGTGTGTGTGTATGTATGTCGTGCAGTTTATTTTTGCATATGCATGGCATCGGTGCAACTGACAAGACACTGAGCGGTATCCGACAGAAAAGACACCGGATCTAATTTATATCAAACGTGTGCTACCGTTCCTAATCTTGTTGCGTGCTTATAAAGGCGCTGATTACTTTTTATAAAAGCGAAGATTATTTTCAAGAGAGCGCTTACGCCTGCTTTTCAGTAATTTTTCCGTCCGTCCATAATTGTGCGCTACCTGCTAAAAATCCCGATCGCGCGAGAGAGAGAGAGAGGAATAGAAGAGAGGAAAAGCAGGGAGGTTAACCTGACGCACGTCCGGCTTTGCTACCCTGCACTGGGGGAAGAGGAATAGGGATGAAAAGAAAGAGAAAGGACATAGAGACAACAGTTGAGCGCACATTTGAAGGTTCGCACCGAGTCTACACACGGTCGCCAAGACCTGTCGACTTGAAGTACTGCAATAACGCTTTTGTGGCTTTCTGTGTCATCGATGCGTACGGCCATGGTCCAAGGACCTTCATTTTCGAAAATGGTGGAGAGTCTAACCCGTTCAATGCTGTCCGGAGAGCGTCACGCTCGACATCGTACTGGGGACAGACATATAAGATGCGTCCAATCGTTTCTCTGGTTCCACAAGAGTCGCACATGGCCGTATGCCCCATTCCAACGCAGAACGAGTAGGTCTTTGTAAATCCCACCCCGAGCCAGAGGCGGAACAATACTGTCGCCTCAGAGCGGAACACTTTTAATGGCACTTGTACTTTTAGGGATGGATCGCGGAGTATATAAGTTCTACAGGTGAGTAATAAATTTGCACATTATTTTTGTGCGCTTTTAATGCTCTGATGGTTGCAACTCAAGGAATTGCGTTATACGCTCTTTCGAAGTTACACGAGTTGAAAACAGGATTCTTCAAATTTGCATCTTTTTTCCCGAATTCTAGTGAAAATGTCTCAACGGGTAATTTTAAAATCGTTCAATTATGGTCCCTCTAATCTGAATTCATTTCCTTTTAAGTTAACAAATAGCTGTCGCGTAATCATAGAGCACTGGAATGCGTTGCTAGTTAGACCAACCGGTTCATGAGCACGATTTACATAAAATTCAAAAAGCTACTATTACAGTACTCTAACGCTTAACTGCCCTTACCACATCATCACAAGCACCTCGCCAACATTCATAGCACGGCCTCGGCTGACGCCTTTCCATAGGGGCGAAATGCAAAAACACTCGAGTAACCTGCTTTGGGAGTGTTGCTCCACAGTGTTGCTTTGGGACGTTAAGCCCAATCAAACAATCATAAATATGTTATCTGTTCGCGTATTTAACGAATGCATTGCATAGCGAATTTGCTCTTCATTTCTTTGTTGTGCCGACGCTGTGTACACAATTGTGTACACCAAGATTGCGCATCAACAGCAAAAGCACTGGTGAAAGTAATGATATTTAAAATGTGTCGCATATATTTTGAAACACTTATGGTTGGAATTGTGCTGCAATTTTGGATTACATGAGCAAATTGTTTCATTAAAATGAGTGGGAAGGTAGACGGTTGGGTGTTCTTGCACGATGTCATGCAGTATGCTGTATGTAGTGGGTTCAATTCTTTCATTGTTATTCACAACGTCATGCCCCAGGCATAATTCTCAAGCGGCTGGATAAGTATTGTTCAAGATTTTCAATACACGAAACATTTGATGTTCTCATATTTGATATTCCTGCAGTGAGTTTTCTCGTGGAGTCCACATTCTGTAATCTTGACAAAGCTCACTAAAGAATTCAAAATTCTTAATCCCTTCTGCAACTGTACACTTTCTGTCATTCAGAAGATACAAGAAATGTGGTAAAAGCGAGTTTTTAATCAACAGGATAAAGTGGCGTTTGAAAGGGTTAATGATGTTTTTGCTCCCCCTTATGTAATACCCCTCAAGGGGCCCTTAAGGGTGAATGCATTATGACGATTTAAGTGGTTTCCGCTAGATCCTAAGGAGAGTATATGTGCGATTCACGCGCATCTGAACTTGCAGGATAAGAAATGGGCCAGGTATGCAGCTTCGATATTAATGGCGCGCGTAGGCTTGAGAATAAGTGGTGTAGCCCGTTTAGCAAGACTCACGCATGGTCCACTCAGGTACACGCTGCCAGACACGTCAAGGCCCGTTGTACATGCGCACATGTCATGCGCGTATGTCGATCTACATTTCTTAAAGAAAGTAAAGGAACTTTACACAACCAGCCAGTGTCACTATTTTTTTTTCCTGAACCACTTCGTATCATTAGTCATTGATGGAGCACAACACAATAGACCAACCAACGCTATGATATACTGGGCTAAAATTACGGTCCTCCCTCTCAGTCGCAAACGTGTGAAGAACTGCTTCAACGCGACATACCACATTCGTGCGCGAAGCCATCCACTCAATGCACACAGGATGCGGTATAGTAAAGACCATAAATAATGGGCCATATGACAAATACTGGTCATCGTTATTCGTCAAAGTGGTCGATGTCCACGCCCTAGCCTCTGCAAAATGAGGCTTCGGCAGCACCATGCACCCGCGAAAGTTCTTGAAACAGCGGCGTAATAAGGCGTGAAATAAGCTCCCCCGCCCCAATAAATAGTAAGAGAAAGAAATAGCGACAGGAAACCCAGCGAAGCGTGTCACACTTGAGCCAAAAGCGGAGTAGATGGTTCGCAAGCGATAGGACCGCCAGCAATAGAACGAACACGCGCCGGCACTACTGAAAACAGCGACAGTAAACTCGGGGAAATGCCTATATACGATAACTATAATTTCGCGCTTCCTACACAGCTGCTCGTCTTCTTATTCAGAAAGAGAAGAAGCAAACGCAGGGAGGTTAACCATGGTTTATAGTGTGTACCACTGCTGCTTCCGGATGGGTATACCCTATAATATATAGTTGGAAGGGGAAAGGAAAAAAAAAGAAAATTGTAGATCACGTGCGCTGTGGGACTCGGTGTAAGCGAAGCTTTAATTGGTGTTTGAGAAGAACGCTGTTCTTGTTTATCGACCATTTGCAAGTATAGGGCACGCGAGCCAAGTTGGACACATTTTCACGGGGCTGGCTGTGAAACACCTGGCTCTATACATAAAGTAGTGGCGCTCGAACATTCGGATCCCACGCGTGACGACAATAGAATTGCGATATGACAGCGAGGGCCTGATGAAATTGTAATGACTACGATGGGACGACAACGGCGGCACAACGACGACTAATATGACGACGATGGGACGGCACGACTGCGAGAGAATGACGACGAATGAACGACCATGACCGCGCATGGCGACGACTGTGCACGATGGTGACGCAATGAGGACGATTGAATAGAACTGAATTGAATTTGTATTAGACCAAAGTACGGTCATACAGAAAAACCTGTTTACAAACATCCGGACCCATAGCATTATGCTATAGTATGGATCTATGCAACAATTACACGCATAAACTTGCAGGCAGGAAACAAATATACACATCAGTTTATTAACAGCACATCAGGCTAGCATACAAAACGTAGAAAATTAAATTTCCAATACAGTGCTTGGCAATAACGTTTAAGGATCACAAGAAAAGCTCTGTGTTGTTTTACATGTCTGTCTCTCTCTCTGCATGAACAGGAAGATTGTTCCATAAATAAGTGCCAACACAAAGTTTGAATGACGGAAAAGGAATGACAACAATGGGATAAAGATTCTGAAGTAACGATGATGGTATGACGACGAGTGCAAGACCACGAATGTATGACGATGGTGTTATTCCAACGGCGGCATGACGGCGAAGGCATCTGCGTGCTGGATCTCACGTACGCGCTTACGTACATCACCTACAACCTTGGGCCGCCTCGGTTGGCACTATATCCGGTGCCGGTTTGCATAGTATGCCCGGTACCGGACAACAAGAAAGCAGCTTACAGATTGTGTGCATATATATATATATATATATATATTGTAGCGAAGGATACGAACGCCATAGAGGGTATATATATATATATATATATATATATATATATATATATATACATACATACATACATACATACATACATACATACATACATACATACATACATACATACATACATACATACATACATACATACATACATACATACATACATATAGCAAAATACGCGGCCGCACATGCCATTCATTCATGCACGCGTTCACGCATGCATGAAGAATGTGCACGCAGGTGGATGATGCCGGCTGCCGAGCGCGCGAAAATACGCGGCCGGTGGGAATCGAAACGGCGAAAGAAATATAACACGGCTGCTACGAAAGTCGGAGGTGCGAGGTATAGAAGGGCGCCTTCGGCAGGCATGGCCGGTTGCGCGCCCCAGTGTATATACGCCTTGTAATGAGCCGACTCCCGTGTCGCGCATGGCCGGCTTCATGGCAGCACGCGCACAGGTGCGCCGCTGGCTACCTGACGTTCTCGGCCCCGCAAGGTGTGTATGTGTGTATGCGCTGCTCAGGGACGAAGGAACGATGCACGCTTGAGTGACAGGCATGCAGTCAAGCCGAGGGCAACGGCACCACACATGTTCCTATATATCAGCGGTGCAAGTAAAGAGAAACGGATGCATGCAGGTCGAATACGCTACAATAAAATGCACCGTGGCAAAATACCAATCCCAAGCTTACGCCTGTATTCGTCTCTATTATTAGTCAGCCAAAAGTGCGCGCCTAGTCGACCACTATTCGGTTCCTCTGACGAAATGCCAAGGCTGCTAATCGGCCCAGTAAGAGAAGCCACTGAAAAACACAGGAATGTCGAACTTGATAGCCTTCAGAAATAATTCGGGTCGTTGTTGTTTCTGCTATTTTTTAATCGCTCTTAATAACATTCATAACATTGAAACCCTAATCGGTGAAATCTCGGCAGTTTGCGCATGCCAAGGTAACGCAATTCGTCGGGACGTGAGCTGATTATATCGACATGCAGTACATGCAGTACGTCAATGGGAGTGAATTTCACTCTTGGTTGTTGCATTTCTTGTAAATTACCAGTTGTTATTACCATCCATTTCTTCCCTCCTCCCACTTCTTCTTCTTTCTTTCTTTTGTCACTGCCTATTTAGCTCCTCCCATTGCTCCTTCAGCATTTTCGAGAAGGTTAACAAGCGGAATGGAGTTATACCGGAGCGCGTTTGCAACACGTGCATGGCACGAGAACGCAAATATAAATTAGAAATTAGAACGGCGCCGAGACATATACACTAAACCGCAGCCAATCCCGACGTGTCGATAAACGTGAGGCTACACATATTGCATTCCGGCTCCATCTTCTAGCCGTCGCCGATAGTTAGACGATCACCTCATCAATTTCTGCATACGCGCACATGGCTGAAGTTGAGATAGACACAGCGTCGCACTCGTCGTGACCGCTGACGACGGAAGGTCGGGCATATAGCGCGCACGGATCAGCGCGCGTTTCCCTTCGCAGCACGAGCGCGTGCGCGACTGCGCGGGGAGGCCGCCGAAAAGGGGCAGGCGCTCAGGCGGTGACCCCGATCCCTGCCGGCGCCCGTTTTATCGCCTTCTTTCGCAACGGCTCGCGTATAAAATAACGCAAGCGTCCCCAAAATGGCGCGCGCGCACGAGTGAGCGGGCCCCCCCTCCGTTCCGACGCGACTTGTCAAACGGCCGATCGAGAGAAAGAAGTGCGCCGGCGGACGCCGAAGCACGTAGGCGCGTTATCGGCGCCACCGTCGGCTCGCGCAGGGGCACCGGTTGCCGCCGTCGGTATTACGCGTACACGTGTCCAGTCCACAACCGAAACCGCTGCTGTGCGCGGAAGAGGGCACTATAAAGCCGTGTTCGCGCAGCCCCCGCTGGCGACGATTCGGAATCCATAAACAAAAAAAAACTTCTTCGGGTATTCGCGGAGAAGTGGCCGGGCCGCGTTATTCGGCGTAAAACTGAAGGTGTCTGCGTAGAGAGAGAGAGAGAGAGAAATAGAAGAAAGGAAAGGCAGGGAGGTTAACCAGACGCACGTCCGGTTTGCTGCCCTGCACTGGGGGAAGGGGGAATAGGAATGAAAAAAGAGACAGAGGAGATAGAGCACACTTGTGCGCACATTTGAAGGTTTGCATCCAGTCTACAAACGGTCGCCAAGACATGTCGACATGAGGCACTGCAATAACGCTTTCGTGGCTTTCTGTGCCATCGATGCGTACGGCCATGGTCCAATTGGGATCTTCATTTCGGAAAATGGTCTAGAGTCCAGCCGGTTCAATGCTGGCCGGAGAGCTTCACGCTCGACGTCGTACTGGGAACAGAGACATAAGATGTGTTCAATTGTTTCTATAGTTCCACAAGAGTCGCACATGAACATATCCCCCATTCCAATGCGGAACGAGTTGGCCTTTGTAAATGGCACCCCGAGCCAGAGGCGGCACAATACTGTCGTCTCAGAGCGGGAAACTTGGTGGCACTTGTAGCTTTAGGGATGAGTCAAGTGTATGAAGACGACACTTCTGGAGGCTGGGAGAAGACCAATATATATTTGTGTGTCATATCTTTAACCACGATATGAAGCTTTCTTGTAGCGTCGGTTCTGGATAAGGGGACTGGAACTGGTAGGCGTTCCAGATGGGCAGACCGAGCGGCTTCGTCGGCGAGGTCATTACCAGGCACCCCGTGGGAGTCGCGGGAATTGAACAACACTCAACGCAACATCTAATATTTCTCAAATGGACACGTGCGGGATCGTGCTTCGAACGAGCATTCACGGTTTTTCCGAAAGACCCAGGGCGGCTGGGTGCCACATATGCAGACAGTGTCTGCAGCTGGAACATACACACGAAAGCTTGTTACTATGCAAAGCAACTATGCATGAATACGGAGATAACTTGAATGTAGGCACAACGTATATACGCACGACCACAATGGTCACCGGATAGAGATCTTAGACGCAAAACAATTTTGGAAAAGGAAATATCCAGCAAGTCTAATTATAGGGAAGGGAAAAGCGCAACGCAGAACTACTGCCGTTGTGATCTACTCGCCTATATATACCCACCGTGGCGGCTGTGGCATTACGCCGCTAAGGCCGAAGGCATGGGATCGAATCCCGCCCGCGGCGGCCGCATTTCGATGGGGGTGAAATACAAAAATCCGGAGTCCCCCGCTACGGCGTGCCTCATAATGACATCTTGGTTTTGGCACGTAATATCCTAGACTTCTTTAAATTATTATTTTGTCCAGTGGCCTCTTCTCCACGTACACTATGCTGAAAACTCCCACCAGTTAAACTGCTCATCTCGCACTTACAATCTACTACTAGATACTTCGAATGAACCATTAAAGCTCGCTGAATGAACCACAGGTACCGCGCTCTTGCGAGCATGCACGCGCACCCGCAATCACCACAAGCTGACAGCGGTTGAGCGAAATACAGCAGCTAACACTGGTTATACTGCACGAGAGATCGAATACGCAACGGGATGCATTTTTCATTGAGCCGCAGCGTGAGAAACGACAAACCTGACCCAAATGGTGTCAACCGTAATACCACCGGCGATCGCATAACGCATGCATATATATGCCCTTGACTGCCAGAAGGTACCCATTACGGCCGCCGTAAAGACCTCCCTCGGGGCGAAGACGAGCCCCGAGACAGCGGGGACGCGATGTTGGCCGCACGCACCAGGCGAGGTCCCATGTGCGGCCATATTCCATTTAACTGGACGAAACAAGTTGTGCCGCTAATTCGGAGCCCGGTGACGCAATATTCGGAAGAGAGCGATCGGGAAGCGGCATAGAAAGGCAGCAAGGAAGGCTCAGGGCGTCTCGCCGAAGCCAAGCCTAGTCTGAACAGGCGAGGCGACGTACGGGAGGCCCTCTAATCGGCAACCTAAAGCCGGCCTCAATTTGCAGCCGGAGCACGTGGAAATGCGGCTCCTAATCGCGCCAATAGTGGTGCGCGCCTCCCCCACCCTAACCCCCTTCCCCGTTCGCGCCCTTCTCCTCACTTCACATACACACGTACACGAACATGCCCTTCCGAGCCGCCTTCCACACGGCGTGTGCGGTGCCACACGCGAGAACGACGCCAGCGCCGGTAGCGTACGCGCAAGAGTACGCGTGTGGCCACCGTGGTCACCGCCGCTTGCGCACCCTCGAGGCACCGTGGCTCGAAATCGGTGCGACCAGGGTGCAGCCTGCTTCAGCGCACGCTGAAGGCGAATAGTTCTTCTCTGTGGGCGCATAAACAACGCCAGCAGGCTGAGAGACACTTATGGGCGTGTTGTGCCATACGGAACTGGCGCTGTAAGGTACGTACGCAAGGCGCGTATACGAATGTCAGGTATAAGATCGGAGCAACGTTTTGCTCGTGATGCATACCGCCGGCTCACCGGACGCCCTTAATTCCCTCGTCTTCCGCGCTCGCCATATATGCTGTTCGCTCGTGCATTCGCCGCTACACGCTGCGTGCATGCTCTTCCTGGCTAGACGTCCGCGCATTGCTTCAACAGCCGTCCAAAAAAAATGTCACAGTTTCGCCCTAAGGGCGAAGCAATGAATGCGATAGCAACACAGCAATGTCATACGATGTAAGGTGAGCGGCTTTGGTAGCAATATGAATTGTAGTAAACATGAGCTGATTAAGTAAGCAGGTGTGCTGCGGCGTAAGTAGACCGACATGAAGAGAGACTCCATGACCACGAGAAGGCGCGTGTGAAACGGTGGTGTCGATGAGAAGCGCTTCCCGTGGGCAGCGCGCGTGCGAAGGGACACACCTGTAGCGCTGCACTGCCGATCCGGGCAGCATTACATGTGTAGCGTGCGTTGGAAAATGTGGCCCGACTATTACTAACTGAATGAACAAGCGTGGTGTGAGCGCGCACAAACAAACATGAATAGATCACACTGAATGACTGCAGACAACGACTGTCAAAACGCTGGCAGCAAGCAGCGGGCGAAGGTACGTGCGGTCTATCGCTTCAACGGAAACTGAGCGTCCAGTGCATAAAGGTCAGAGCCGTGTGGAGATAAGAGACGGTGCGGCGAGCGACGAGCGCGGTTGCTGGCAGAGGAAAAGTGCGCCCCCCCCCCCCCCCCCCCGCTCCCTCCGGCGCTGGTTTCCCGCTTCCTTGCTTGCGCGTGGGAGAGATAAGAGACCGTGCGGTCGAGCGACGAGCGCGGTTGTTGGCACAGTAGAAGTGCCCCCCCCCCCCCCCCCCCCGCTCCCTCCGGCGCTCGCTCATTTCGGCTCGCCCTACACGCTGCGTGCATGCTCTTCCTGGCTAGACGTCCGCGCATTTCTTCAACAGCCGTCCAAAAACATTCCGTTCTCCCTAAGGGATGCAGCGCTACGGAACAACCTCGATGACAGAGATAGACACACGTCACAGGCAGTAACAACTATCTTATTCGAAAGGCGGTAAATATACGTAGATTACCCGCCGTGGTGGCATAGTGGCTTTGGTGTAGCGCTGCTAAGCCCGACCTCCACTACCACACATGACTCATAATCCTTTCGTGGTTTTGGCACGTAAACCCAGAATAATATATTTTTTTTTCATAGCCAATTGTACTTAGTAAACTTTTGTGTGGGTGCGACGTGTTCAAAACACGATGCCTCCATTATCTAATGCTTACAGCCAGATAGACCAATAGTGGTTGAACAAGGGGCATCAGCCTGGAGCCAACATCTCGGCAATGGGAGTCGTCAATTGCCCTGACGAAGACAA
Source organism: Dermacentor silvarum (assembly GCF_013339745.2). Classification (NCBI taxonomy): domain Eukaryota; kingdom Metazoa; phylum Arthropoda; class Arachnida; order Ixodida; family Ixodidae; genus Dermacentor; species Dermacentor silvarum. Next base: position 145,744,220 of record NC_051159.1, on the reverse strand, counting down.
GTCGTCTCGTCGAAACGTTGACTCCAGCTCAGGACATTACTTGTTCGACTACTGTTGATAAAATCAAGTCTCCCATCTTCCTGTGTACATCTCTCTTGACTGAATTACAGCTAGATATGTTGCTTGAAAAACCCAGCTCCACATAAACCCTGCGTCGAGGCTAGCCTCCTGTATCGAGTCAGAACTGGCTCCTCCGACACGCAGGCGTGGTTTATAAGACTTGGTCGATCTACTTCTCCGCATTGTACCTCATGTGGTGAGACTCGTGATGTATAGGACACTTCGCCTGGTTGTTCCCGCAGTTCGAAGAGTAAGGTGCTACTTCATGGTCTATACAGAGGGACCACGAGGGCTTTCAAGACGTACTGTTCTTTGAACGGCCCGCAGTAATCAGGAAGGGAGCTCTATGTTGATTACCTTCCTCCGAGACACAAAGTCCATGAACATTTTGTGACACGCTGTTGCTAACAACGTATGAGGTGCTCAGGCGGAACAATAGCCGGACAAGCACGCCAGGTTAATCCCGCCATACTGCAACACCACCACCGCCACCACGAGCAGCTGAGACTGAATTTTTAACAGCGGAGCTGTTCTTAGTCGACCTTTCGCCGTCTGTCCGGCGTCACGCAGGTCACGTGACCAGGAGAAGATGAGAGCCGCGCAGGGGGAGGGCAGGTCACGTGACCAGCAGGGGAGGAGAGGCGTGCTGGAGGAGGAGGCGACCGATGAGAGGGCACGCTGGGTGAGAGGAGGAGAGGCCATAACAGAAGGTGTTAATGTGCGGCGCGCTCTTTCGAGCAACGCGCAGAGCTGCTGCCGACGCCGTCCGCGTTTCTCCGCGTTCGCGCCGAACGCGCGCGGTGTCCGTGACTGCAGCCGTTGCCTCTGGCGGCGGCTCGGCAGGTTTCGAGTCTCGACCAGAGAACTGGACACTCGTCGAGAAGCGTCGGAAGTCGCTGCCTCTTCTCGCCTCGCAACGTTTCAATATAACTTCCTGTTGTAGATCTGTGTTTACTTGCGTTTATGCAACTGCATCACGTGCAACACATGCACTCGTGACAGTTGGTGTAACTAACACAGCTTCGCTGTTCGACCATTACGCAATTGCATCACGTGCAACACATTCACTCGTGACAGTTGGTGTAACTAATACAGCTTCGCTGTTCGATCATCTTCACGGAATGGAAGGGGCGGCGATTTTTACCCCGGTCGGGTGTTAAAGCATCTTTTCCCTCCAAAATGAAATTCGGCTCATTTTTGCCCCATGAGCGTCATCGAAAAGAGGGAACAAAATAATTGATTCAACATTTCGGATTCTAAATTACGCCACGTTCACTGATGACGACTGGACTTCATGACCGAAGTCTGAACAGTTCAAGAACGGAAACAAGCTAAAGCATTTCATGCGCAGTGTGTACTTGGAAAATGACCCGATATCTCAGAAATACCTGATGAGAAATATTCGGAACATCCGAAATCGTACTGATATGACAGCTATTTAAGATAAAGGGATCCCTTACCCCCTTCCCCGGTACAGGGTAGCCAACCGGAGATATCCTCTGGTCAACTTCCCTGTCCTTCCTTTGCCTTCTCTCTCGCTCAGGTAAACTTCAAAGTTGTACGCTGTATGATACACGTCCTTCTTAGTGATTGTGTTCTGGTGGCGATAATCCAGACAGAACCACCAGGTGTTGTCCTTGTATCCGCGAGCCTCGGCAAGATGTATTTAGTTGTGGTGCTCATTTCGATCGACGTACGCTGCCGTTATCAGCAGTGAGAGTATCTGCTCAAGACGTTGTTCATAAGAAAGGGGCGCGGAGCCCATGACCACGACTAGCGCAGACAGGAAAACAAGAGCACACGAGCTTTCGGAGGCGTTTTACATCAATGTAAACTGTAATGCTCGCGAGAGTCATAATTCTGTTCTGATATGTAACGCGGACTACACTGTCTTCAAAGTTTTGAAATAATTTTGCTGGTTTAAATAAGCGCCTTGTTATACTCTCTGTCTACTGGGTTTGTAGCGCCTGCACAGTATAGGAAATCATTATATACTTGGAGATTCTGGGGTTTAACGTGCCAAAACCACGATATGATTAGAGGCACACCGTAGTGGGACTCTCCGGATTCATTTCGACCATCTCGGCTTCTTTAAGGTGCACCCAATGCATAGTACACGTGTTTTCTTGTATTTCGACCCCATCGAAATGCGGCCGCCGCGGCCAGGATTTGATCCCGTGGCCTCGGGCTTAGCAGCGCAACGCCGAAGCCACTATGCCACCACGGCGGGTGAGGCTATACCTAAAGAAACACAATGTGGAGCAAAAATAAAAAATATTACGATGTCGATAACGAGTTATTTCAAAGCATGCCATAATGTCGGACGCGTCAACCTTAGCCACTGCAATAGAAACATTTGCAGTCTACTACTTGAGGGGACAAGATGCTTCGGAAACTGAAGCCGCAGCATTAACAAGAGGAGAACTGCAGTGAGTATAACGCTCTATTTTTGTCGTTCTATCTATCTATCTATCTATCTATCTATCTATCTATCTATCTATCTATCTATCTATCTATCTATCTATCTATCTATCTATTTTTTAAACCTTACGGGAGCCCGTGACCTTCTGGATAAGCGACGACGTTCAGGAAGACAAAGGCAAAGCCGTACACAGTAGCCGAAGGAGCACGGCGATTAGTGGAGGCGTTTTGCGCGCCTCCTATACGAAGGCATATACGTCCTGCGTATATACGCAGCTGCAAGCCATGCTTCCTTCTCCTCTAGTCGCTCTTTCCGTCGAAGACCCGGTAGTTTAGGGGACTCAAAACGAGGCGCCCGATTACTATGGTCTACCCACGATCGTTTCGCGTGAGCCCGCCAAACATTTTATCTTTCCTCTGCTTTCCACGCCTCCTCTTTACGCTACCGCGCCCGCCTTTGGGAAAACAGCTCTCAAGGAAGCGAGCCGGCTTTGAGACAGAATGGTCGCTCTTCCCAATAGCAGAGCGAAAACCACGTCGGTTCTCATTCAAAAACGGTTAACGGGCGCTCGAGAGTCGGGGTTAGAAGCGCAGAACAGACGACACGAAGAACGAACGATGATGCCGAGGCTTCGCAAAACCGCGCGCTTGCCTCTAAGCGGGACGCCGTAAAACGCAAGAAACTCGAGGCCCAACTACACACAGCGAGATTGAAACAGACAGGCGTTCCTTGTCGGTCTGTCTGTCTGTCTGGGGCAGAAGAAGTTTTACGCCGAACGGAGGACAAGGAGGAGAGTCATGGCACGGGGGCCACGAGGCGAGCATTGCGAAGGCTGAAGTCGGTCGGCCACCAAACCCTATGATTAGCTTAAACAGAAAACGAGATAATGCGTGCAAACACGGCCCGTTTCCAAATGGTTTCCACGGCCCCCACGGGACGACCCGTTCATTATCATACGTCCCGAAAATGTGAGCGCTTCGTCTGGCTACAGCGCAGAAGGGCGCTTCTGGCGAGTCTTCTTCTTCTTCTTCCTCCTCGTTCTTCACTCCAGGAATGATACTTTCTCACTGCGTGCATGCCTCGAGCACGCGCGCGCGCAGCAGTTCGAGCAGTAATAATGATAATAGCACGACTGAGCACTTGCGCGCGCGCGAGCCCTCCGATGATCTACGTGTAGTAGACCAGAACACAGCGCGCGCGGAATGTTTGTACATAAGCTGGAACAAGACGGATGAGCGGTCGGCGCCTCTTTCAAGGTCAGATTGAAAGAGATCTGTACGCGCAGCCCTACCGCGCGCGTACGTTCACGCGCGAACGGCCGGCGCTGATTGCCGAACTGCCCTATACCTTTTGCGCCATCCGTTGTCGATGCAAGTGTTCACCAATACGCGCGAATACACACGACCCGCCGTGTATACACAGCTCACGCCTCATAACACGGATTCGCAACAAGGAACACCAACGGCCCTGCGACCGCTCACACAGAGAGCCGCAACGCACAATCGCGGAGGTCTAAGTTCGCCTGCTGCATGCCACAGCTGAAAACGGGGCGACACTTGGCGGAGGCGCTGTTTCACAATACGCGGTTGTTTCGTGTTTCGCCGGCTATGTGGAGCTTATAGGTTGCGAGAGGCAGATATTGATCGCGCCATTTGCTGTTCCCACCGACAAAGCCTTCGCTAATACGAGTTGTAAAAAAGAATGAAAACGAAACGTGCCTCGAACGAAGCGCGGACTCTTGAACAAAGGCTGGATTTCGCAGCGGTTCCTGCCCTGCGTACTGTTAGGCCGCCTGTATACCGGATGCGGTTTACGAGGCGACGCGTACGATAAAATAGCTAGGCGCGCCAAAGTGCGCATCGGCAAGGCATTCCTTTAACAAGACGCAACGAGAAAGACTGCAAGCATATCGCAGTGACCCGTTCTGTATTCACACAGGCGCATACTGAATATATTAGTTGCGAGGTGAAGTCAGTAGGTAACAAACACCACCCCGTTATTGCGTGTTCTGAGAATCGAAAAGCGAATCAATCATACACTATACGATCCATGCCTTACGCTTACGGACAGCCGTGTTCCACATTTCTCTTCGGATCGGGCAGTCCGCCACGCAGTTGCTGAACTTTGGCAAGTATCGCTTTACGCGAGACTCCTTTCGTGCTTTGATGGCAGTCTCACATGACGTGCACCTGTTTGGCGGCCAACATATTTACCTGCTTCATCGGACGCCTTCGCATATAGCTCACATACTAAAGCAGGATGACGTAACGACGTGCGGCGCGTACGGTTAAAGCGTGTCCGGGCTGCTCAAACCTGTTGGTATACCTGTCGGAAATATGCTGTTCGATGCGGCTGTACGTAAGCACGGCTGCAGTCGTATGCCGGACCGGACGCCGTACGTCTCTACCGGGAGAATTCCATTCCTTGGAATTCCATTCGGACACGATATATATAAACCGACGACGCAGTGCAAGCAGGAAACAATGGTTGCTCGCCTTATTCACCTCCTTCTCGCGTTTTATCGTCCCTCTTATTTTCTTTTTTTTTTTTTTTCTTCACGCACTTTCGGAAGCCACCGCTTGCGCGCCAAAACGCTCCTGGCTCATCCAAAGCAACCCAGAACGGTGAAGCTAAAAACGAGGAGAATGAGGAGAAGACCGGCAGCCGCCGAGAGGAAGAGGCAACAAGCAGCACATGCCGGCGCGTTGCGGACATCCATCTCCAAGGGGTTCGCCGAAAACGGGGCCGTCCCAGCGCGCCGCCCACCGAACGCGTTCACACCGAGCGCCGAAAATCGAGAGCTGCGCCGCGGCCGCATGCTGCCGCCGTTGGGGGAACCACTAGCCGCCGCGAAACAAAAATTAAAAAAGAAAATTAACGAGTCGGGGGAGGAGAAGGGCGCAAGCTTCCTCTCTTCCGAGAAGCGCGGCCGAGCGAGGCTTCTTCCAGTACGCGCAGGCAAATTATCCCGCGCAAGGAGATTAGTCGAGGGCACGCCGACCTTCCTCCGGCTATGCGTCCCCAGAACCGCTGCGTGGAAAAGACAAAGAGATACACACAAGGCAGCGGGGAAAGAAGGGGCGCTCGGAGGGAAAGCTAGCACTCGGCTCGAGAAAAATAAACGCAGAACAACAACGCCGGCACGCAGCTAAACGAACATGCGCGCGAGCAGAAGCATGCCCGACGAGAGAACACGGGGTGCATGCTCGGTTCGTTGCGACGGCGATTAGTTTGAATTTTTTTTTCTTTCTCTCTGTTGGGAACTACTAGTTAAAAACTCTTCGTGCATTTCTCCTCTTTGTTCTAACGATACATTCCTTCCTTCGATCGTTATTCGCGAAAGAAGAAAAAAGTATTTCCAGGTCACACGCTATTCATCTAAACACCTTAGACGCTGCATGGTCTTCGAAGTAAATTCTGCGGAAGGCCCTTCTGTTCCCCCACCTTAGCGCCACCCCCACCCCTCTCTCTCTCTGTCTAGTTATGTTTCTAGGATCCCGTAAACTCACGTGCACGGTATAGCGTTTCTTAACTGAAGCACAATTGCATTGTACTGCGTTCGGCAAAGCATGCAACTGAAATGCAATATTTTGAAGAGCAATGTTAAACAATGTTCAGGTGAGTGCATGTATTCAGTGCAGCGCATGTAATGCATTTACTGCGTTCGGCAAACTACGTAAACAAAATGGAGTATTCTCAAACGCAATTTCGAACTACGGTTCAACGGGCGACACGTTGACCACCATAGATCGTTCCTGAACCTTTACTACATATTCCCACGAGTTAAGTTCAGACTTCTCATTTCAATTCTCGTCTAAAGTGCGGGCTCCAAGGGCCTGACCTTGTATGCATACGTAAGAATTGCGCGACTGGACCTAACGGGACCCAGCCAAGTTCACAGTGACGCCTTCCGCCAAGAGCGCGTCTCTTCGTTCCTCTGCCAACCGAGGTCCATTCCAGTTGCGTGATGCCACAGTGTGGCCAGGCGAGCAACTTCGTGAACGACACCGGAGGGAGGAGGGGAACATCGAGAAAGAAGAGGCATCTCGTGAACGCGCGAAGCGGTAAAAGGAGCGAAACCGTGTAATTACGGTAATGAAGTGCGGGGTCGCCACGGTCAAACAGATCGGCCACCCGCCGCCGCCGCCGTGTCCCACTGCAGAAGACAGAAGAAAATGGAGGCCAGCACAGGAGAACGAGCTCGCTTCGGATCCGTTCGAGATGCGCAGCTCAACAGCGGCGTGCTCGGCGCCCCGAGGCAGAAAACGATGATGAGCTCGGTCTAGCCTGCGCCGCCCCCACGAAGGCAGTGTCGAAGTTGCGTGCAGTATTAGGGCGAGAGCCGAGCGCGCGGTGGAAGGCCACGTATTTTTCACGTGCGAGCAAACCTGTTGAAACAAGTTGCCACATCCTACTATACCGGGTGTTCAAAATTAAGCTTCACGGAATTTTTTTTTTTAATCGCCTGGGGCAGGTAGCATAAGTCTTATCGTTGAGCTGGGTGATTCGAAGAGGCGGACATTAGTAGCGCGAGAAATCGAAACACGTATTCAACTAATTACCAAAAATCGACTAATGAACTTCTTAGCCAAGACACATATTGCAATTTGCGAACAGTAGCCGGTAAGCTTGTCAGGCGTATCCGCTTGGAATTAATTTCCAGGATGACACCAGTTTCGAGATATTATTTCCTAATGTGCGGGACGAAATACATGGGCGTTCCAGTTACTTTTGTGCTTCAATGTATAAAACAGCATTCTTGTAAAAAGTCGAAGAGTGCATTTTAACAGCGAGTTTAATGGCGCATATCTCCTAACTGCTGTCATTCTGGAAATTAATTCCAAGCAGATACGCCTGACAAGCTCACCGGCTGCAATTCGTAAACTGCAATATGTGTCGTAAAGTGAATAACTAAGAAGTTAGTTAGTGAATTTTTGTAATTAGTTGAATGTGTGTTTCGATTTCTCCTGCTACTAATGTTCGCCTCTTCGAATAACCCAGCTCAACGATAAGAATTATGCTACCTGCCACAGGCGATTTCTAAAAATTCCGTAAAACTTAAGTCTATATTTTCGCGTTTTCCACAAACTGCGGAGGCCGAGATGAACTCGAGTGGGATACCATCGAAATTGGTAAGAATTTTATTCCATGGTTAATGTTTAGATCTGTACAAGAAAACTTCGCTGTGAAAGCATCGTGCCTCTTAGATAAGTGCTTAGGTGATAGCTTGAGCTACCGCCAATAGTTCGTTATCATTCACATATCACTCAAATGGAAAAAAAAAATACTCACTTTTGAACCAGGATGTAACAATGTTACAAGCCTACATTGTGAAGTTGCAGTACTGCGTCGAACAAGACAATAAAGAAGAAAACAAAAGTGATGTTCCATACCGTGTAATCGCAATAATCTGGTAGCGTAGTGAAAGCCACGAGGCGTGCTCTGAAGTTTGAGATCGCAATTGAGACTGTTTTCGAGAGCGAGCGTACGACGAAAAAGAATAAAATCAAAGGACGAAAGGACGTCCACCAACTGGGAAACAATTCACCATCGCATGAAACTGCCAGAACAGTTATCAGTATATCAATTAATTCGCTACACGGTCGAATCGAATAATGCTACCACGCAACCGCAACCATCCTCAGCTGCGGTGCAATCACTCGAGGCATCAGGTATCGCTGTTTTTGCTGCCGCTGTTTAAAAACATGACTCACACCTGCAGGAGGAGGATTGGGCACACAATATCGGGCCTCGGACGATAGAAATTCGCTATCCCTTCTCCCCGCTGTTGAAAGAAAATAACAAATAGAAAAATATGTCAAAGACGCAGCTGAGAATTCCGTCGGAGCTTTAGCTCCGAGGCAATCCCGACTCATATTCGTACGCGGGCCCTGAATGAATGCGACGCTTCTCGAGTTGCTTCCGATGGCTTCGTGGAACCGGGATGTTCCTCCAGCTCCCACGCCTCCCCCCCCCCCTCCCTCCTCCCTCTCCCCCTTTCATGTTGGTGTCTCCGAAACACCATCCGAAACCAAAGCGCGGAGAAAAAAAGCGTCGTTTGTTTACAGCGCGCCTATACTGACGCGCGGGGTTTCGCGTCGCACATGCCTGGCCGCGGCGTGGGCCACGAGTTCGCGCATCGCGGTGACGACGGCGCACGGAAACCAGAGACCGCTCCACGTGACGCAATAGGAAGGAGGAGGGCGCCTGTTCTCATTCATCTCTCGCAGCACACTGTCGCGTTCTAGTTTCTTCCTGTTTTATTCTTGTTTTGTCGTTGCGCGATAGCTGGAGCGACTCTCACGACCGACACACGATAGATATTTATTTCACCGCACAGGCACACCTGCGTTGCCGCAGGGCGGTGATCAAACAGCGCACGTGACGTTTGACAGACGAGAACTGGTTGACAAACAATCGGTTGCCGCTTGCATGAAACGCAAGCGCGCGAGCGCAGCCGCTGCTTTTGGACGCGTTCGCGGCTCACCGGGTTGCCGGCAGTTGCTGTCGCCCGTACGGAAAGCATCAAAGCGCGCTGCCACTGACTGGCGTGCATACCATGCACGTCGTGCTCTTCAATTGCTAATGCTATTATTATTTGAAATGAAAACACACATACACACAGAGAGAGGGAAATAAGGAAGGAGCAGGCTGGCAACAGCCACCGAGAGGGGCCCAAAGCCTTCCTACTCTTTAGGAAGGTGGGGATAGAAAAGGAAGTTGAAACTAAGAAGAACGGAAGTAATGAAGGAAGTAACAGCGAGGTGACCAGCTACAAGATGGAAAGTAAAACAAGGCATACAGTAAGCGAGTAGGAACAGAACATACACGCAGTAACAAGGGGGGGTGGGGGGTAATACACGCAGGTCGCACTAATTACAGAAGGATACAAAAATACAACAAAAAGTTAGCAACAAAAAATATTGCGTCCCTTGCAATGTCTCTCACAAACGGGAATCCAAGCTAGTTTCTTGTTGAAAAGTAAGCAGAGTGCGATAAGCCTGGTCGCGTCGAGAACCACAGCCACTCAGATCCAGGCTACACTGCAGGACAAGTATACGCTACAGTCCCTTAGTAGTGACGTGCGTTGTGAAGGGAAAGCAGGGTACTCTAATATAAGGTGCCTACGGACTGTCACACGTCCTTGCTGGTATCAGTGGGTGTCAGTGGACCCACAATGCGAAGGTTGTGGGTTCGGCCCCCACCGGAGACGAGTTATCTTTTCATCCACTTTCATTTCTCTTCTCTTTGTTATATTCTACGTTTCCATTTCAACCACAGCTAATTACCCCTATGCTTTCCTTCGCTTCATTGCCTGTTGGCTTTATATGGCCGGGATTAACAAAAAATCACAGCATATCCACGAAGTGAATGATGATGAGTGGGCGAAGCACCGGGGGATCATTCGGGTAAACCACAGCTACGGACGAGAGATAAAGAGAGCGCGCGTCGGGAACGAGAGAGAAAATTACACCATCTTCCCGTGGGGGAACCCTGAGTAGTATGCGAAGCAGCCATGGGGTCGACTCAAGGTAGTTTTATCAGCTGTATAAACTTGGGCATGCAGCAACACCAGCGCGCAGAACTGTTGTCGACGCCGTCGACGTTTTGCCCGCGTTCGCACCGAACGCGCGCAAAGTGGAACCGGAACCGGAAGTGGAACCGGAAGTGGACACTTCATAAAACTACAGGTGGCTACATACTACATCGGAGGAAGGACAGACCCACGCCCTAAGGAGCTTCGCCCCTAAAAATCGAGCCACCCTGTTTCCTTTGACGGATCCACCTTGAACTAATTCTCAGTTTGACACCAGTTTCGAGATATTAATTCCTGAAATTTGCGGAGAAATCCATTGGCGTTCCAGTTACTTAAGTGCTTCCAGTGACGTTTTGTCAAGAAAATAACTGGAACGCCAATGCATTTCTCCGCAAAGTTAGAGAATTAATATCTCGAAACTGGTGTCATACTGAGAATTAGTTAGAACTTTAAATTGTAATATGGGTCATAAGGTAATTAGTTAAAAACTTAATTAGTGAATATTTGTTCATTAGCCGATTATTCATTTCAATTTCTTTGTGCAAGTAATGTCCGCCTCTTCAAGTATACTAGCTCATGAACTAGAATTGGGCTATCTGCCACAGGCAACCTTTAAAAAAAAAGAAAAAGAAACGTGGGCAGCTTGCACTAGTGGTGCAAGGCTGGAAGAAACAGCGGAGCTGGTGATCGACCTAGCTTCTTCCAGGTTCTACTAAGCTTGGCTAAGTTTTGCTAGGAAATGCTGAATTCTGCTAGGCAGGGTATTCCGAATCGGCTCGCCGCCGACGCGCAGATTCTCGCTCAATTGGCCGCGCGACGCGCTTCAAGATGAGCGGCTTCATCTTCGGGTGTCCGGATCTTCTTTGGTCATCCCAGGTCAAGGCTATATGTACTGGCCACAGAGTCAACGATTGAAAGTGTTCGCTGAAACACCCTGCATTGGCGAATCATTGAGTTTCCCACAAAAATTACTAGAAGGAACTCAGGTACTGCAACCGCGAAGATACCGGAGGAATGGTTAGTACAGGGATATTCGTGCCTGTGGCTTGAGACGTTCTATTTGTCGCGTTATTTCGTACGCTTCTTTCTAAATGTTAAAGCAGTCTCTTATTAACGCATCATGCAGCGCGATAAGTTTCCCCGCGCACGCGAATCATTGCGAATGGTTGCGTTTATAGCGCAAAATGTTTGTACAAAAGGATCAATTTACAAAAAAAAAAAAGGGGGGGGGGGGGCGCCTGAAGCCAGAATGACGACGTTTAGGCAAATGTACGTTTACAATATACTAAGCAGCTCGTATAGACAGCCGCGACAGAGCTTCCTCTTAATAAATTTTGCACGAAACACTACGCCTGCCGGTCACTCTAACATGTAATCGCCATATATATATATATATATATATATATATATATATATATATATATATATATTATATACTCGCCGAGGACGTATGCCAGAACCGGCACCGCAAAGGCTATGCGGCGAGACAACCGGAGTAGCGCACGCAGGCCAGGCACGCCGGCGTTCTTGCGAAACGCAGCGGCGCATGCGCAGCCCAAGGCCCGATATATCGCGACGCATGCGATGGAGGAAACCCACGGCGGCGCATATAGATGCGTGCGTGCACATAAATCCCTGGCCGCGCGCACTGGAGTCCAGTGAACCCGCGACGCGGAGAAGGTGCGCCGGCGCGATCGACTATACGACGCGCGACCGAGCTCGCGACGGTCTGCACTAATATCACACACACACACACACACACGTGCATGGACGGTGATGTCGTAAGAGTCCGGCACACGCAATGCGCCACCGCGGGATGACCTTCGACATCTATACAAACGACACATGTGCGCGTTGCTCTCCTACATAACGACTATAGACCACATATAAAGGACAATAAAATAAATTCCGAAAAAGAAGTGAGCCACAAGAGAAATGTAAATCCTTCGGTTTTAGAAGTTGCCTCACGTATGCCAGAGTTGGAAATTTTCTATCCAGAATGCGACCGAGGCACGCACGTCGTTCGCTTTATTTTGCTTTCCTCGTGAGGTGGATGCACAAAGGATGCTGTTCAAATGTTTCCAACGAGCATTACGATACAAAAGTGACTCAAGATACGTCAGTGCAAAGAAACCGCGCGAGATAACGTATCGCTATTAATGGCGGGACTTCGAACCCATGTGAATTCGAATGCATACGGCGACTTTACGACTGAGCACGGGAAACCATATAGGTAGCGACCAAATAGCGATTAGGCTTTTCATGGGCGCATTTGATAAAAGCTATTTCTCTCTTTTCTCCCTCCCTCTCTCTCTCTTTTCAGTACGACAGCATGTTTTGTCGTATTTCGTAGCGCAGTGCCGTCGCCACGTCAGATATTTCGACACAACTTACTTAGTGTAGTCTGACGAACTGCCATTACAACAAAATAAGATTTTGATGTAAACGTTATACAAAGGCTGTCGCGACGGCAGAAAACAGTCGCCGCTATAGAATGTCATGCTTATACGACAGAAATGTTTACGCAAGCATACTATTTCATCTTCTTCGGCTAAGCCAGAAGTAAACGAGGTCACGCTAAATGGTTGATTGATTGATTGATTGATTGATTGATTGATTGATTGTAACGTCCCAATCAACACTAAGGTTATGAGAGACGCTGTAGTGGAGGATTCCTGGTTGTTTTCAACCACACCCGGTTCTTTAACGTGCATCTGAATCTAAGCATACGAGCGTATTTGCATGGCGCCCACATCAAAATTCGGCAGCCGCGGCCGGCAATCGAGCCCACGACCTTGTGCTCAGCAGCAGAACGTCACAGCCAATAAGACATCGCAACGGGTCGCGCTGTACGAACAGAGCTATAGATAGAAAAGAAAAGCGGTCAGGCAAACCAGTATACGGCCAATTTAGTCAGACAACAATGCTTTCTAAAGGTTGAACAATCGAGCAGTATGGCTCCATACACCAAAGAGGCTGTAGTGAGAGCCCTATATTCTATACCTAGTTAAGGAAGCGTTTTTACGGGTTGTGTATTACGTGTGAGGGCAAATTCTGGCGGCGCAAGAAAGCCGAACAACGTCACAGGCGAATTATGCAGCGATACTTTCGAACTTATAGTTTACACGCTGTCCAAAAGAAATAACAAAGTTACGTTTATTCACGTATAATCAGGCGTCAGGTGTAAAACATAACTCCGCTTCGAACAGACATCCGTTTACTTAGATTTAGGTGCATGTTAAAGAATCCCAGGTGGTCCAAATTTTTCCGGAGTCACGCCTCATAATCAGGTTGTGGTTTTGGCACGTAAAACCCCATGATCTTTTCTTTGACTGACGCTTCGAACGACATTTTACAGTGTTTACAGCAGCACCAAAGCGCCGGCACCGGTGCAACACCGTATCTCCGTCACGGCACTGCAATTCGCGCGTGCTCTACACACAGGTCACGTATTCCACGCGCGCTCTTAAGTCAACTGCGCAGAAATGGACTGCAGCAGCAATAAATGCGAAATTTATCTGAATACGCATCCCCGCTATAGGCCGCAGTGAAAGCGTGTAGTAGTAGTAGTAGTACACGCTCTCTCGCGAATGCGCGGACGCGAGGCGAGGGTGGCGGCGGGCTCCGAATAAGCTTCCCGCGCGCCCCGCGCGATAGCGCGCAACACTGCAGTGCACGTCAAACGGCGACAAATCGCTTCGCGCATCGCTGACGCTGAATTTAAATCGGCGCTCTGCATGAGAGCACGTTCGCTGCGCGCATGCGTGACGAGATTGCGGAGGCGCCAGACGGGCAGTGCCCCCCCTCCGTATGCGGAACGATTTCGCATTATTAGCGCGAGTTCTCGGCAAAAGCGTATCTGATGCGGAAGCGCTGTTTTGCTATTCCTCTATGCTCCGTGGCCTTGCAAAGCGTACCAACGGCATTCATACTCTTCGCCTTCTTTCTGCAAATACGACATCTAAACAATGCCCATTCGTGTGTGTTTTCGACGCCTATACGCGGACACAGAGCGTGCAAAACGTTTCACTGGCTTTATCCTTGTTGTTGTTGTTGTTGTTGTTGTTGTTGTTGTTGTTGTTGTTGTTGTTGTTGTTTCCCTCTAGGAAGGGAACGGGAACTGATTGACAGGGCTCCCCAAAGTGGGCGATATGATGTACAGCCTCCCGCGTGTTTAGCTACATCGCGCGAGAACGCTATAATATGGCCGTACGTCGTCCTGAAGGGAACATCGCATTAGACGACTCTTGCACAGAAGAGTGCTTAGTGCACTTGAGAGTACTTCTGCGAGTCTCGCTGATTATTGTCGCTTAAAGGCGCTAGAATGACACGTGACGGACGCTCGCGCGATATAGCTAAAAATGCGGGAGGCCGCACATCAAAGTGGATATATACTAGTCTGGAAAAGTTATGACTCCCCAGGTCTCAAACTTCAATCTAAGTAGACGGGTGTCTACGCAGTATACCACCGTCAGAATATACGCCCGTTGCGGTCGGGAATCGAACCTGCAACCTCCTACTCGCAAGAAGAACGTTATAGCAACCGAACTGAAAAATTGGCGTAAAAATGACCAAGTTAACTTGCACGTGCGTTTTGTCGCCGTTAGAGTAACTACGCGGACCCGGAGAGGGGCTTAGAATTAGAAAGAACCTCACGGCGACGGCAGAAATCCGCTTTGGTGTGTCCATATAATTGCTATCGCAATAAAATTTCCATTGGCTTACACCTAGGGCGTCGAGGAGCCGCCGTAGTTAACCCTTCGTTGTCTGTCACGTAGCATGGAGGCATGTAAGAAGGCAGGAAGCCAGCGACTGCGCCTTGGCACGCTCCGTCGTCGTCAGTGGCTCGGGGCGGTGGTATAGCGCATGGATATGAAAAATGTTCGATATGACTAACCATCGCGAGTCTCTTTTGTCCACAGTTTTGTATTATACTCTATCTTGCATATAGACGCGTAGTTACTCTAACGGCGACAACGCGCACGTGCAAGTTAAACTGGTAATTTTTGTGCCAATTTGTCAGCTCGGTTGCTATAACGTTCTTCTTGCGAGTACAAGGTTCCAGGTTCGATTTCCTGCTGAAAGAATTGCTACTTGAGCACACAAACAAGTCTGAAGAGGTTTTCTATCTTCGTGCAGCCGGCGTATGTTCCTGAACTGCTATCAACGTGCAACAGTATGCATAACTTCAAGCTTTCTTCGCCATGAGACGCTTAACAAATGCATAACATGACACCATAGTAATCGCATCCATATACTAACCTAGATAAAGCGCGCACACCGCTAGATATATATATATCTAGTGGTGTGCACGTTGAAAAACTTCCGTTGAAGGGATTTGCTTCCTCGAAGTTCCCTCGTAATATCCCCAGTCGATTCAAATCCCACGTGGATTCAATTTTTAATTCGAAATTATTTTTACTTGTGCAGACGTAAAAGGAATTTTTAGCCACCTGGTCAATACAATATCAAAGCTAAGACGATAGCACCATTTTTTTTTTCCAAAAGAAGTCGCAGCTATCACAACCACTGATATAGAGGACGCCCACATCCATATCGCCAGGAAAGTAAGGACCGTTATCGGCCTTATAAGATTGCTTCAATTGCAGAACGATTACTTCTAGGTGCTCACTACACAAGAGTGCACATAAAAATCGCATTCAAGGATACCCAAGATGTCATTCAAGAGAAGCTGGTACTCACTGTCGATCCACGTCACGTAGCACTGCAGAGAACTTGACATCCTCTGATGTTCCGCAGGAGAGTAAGCTATAGGACCGTCCCGAGCCGCATGACACACGGCCGTCGTTGTAGTTCGTCCTCTCCTCGGCAAACATCACAGCTCCGGGTTTCCAAACCGACGTGTCGTACCATAGCGACGCTTCAGTGACCAGCGATCGCAGGTGAGGAAGCCCGCGTGCCGATAACGCTTCTTCGGGGGCGAAACAAGGTGTCTCGGCGCAGCCACATCGCCCGAACAACGAGTCCGAAACACCAGTGCCCATGGCTCGCCAGCAGCTCGAGCCGCGAATTGTCCCCTCGCTGACATCCGCGGGACAGACGAGGTGGCGCTTTAAGGGGCCCCATTTCTCGGGAATGAACCCACGTCGTGCAGCTGCTTCACTGCCGAGCAGGACGGCAACCAGCCGCTGGTTTAAGCCGCGTATCTCCGGCGTGCCACGCGGCTGCCGCACGGCAGCAGCCGCTGACCGAGCCGAGCGCGCACAGTGACGTAAGCAACTCTTCCATCAACGCAGTAAATCCGCGCGGAGCAACAGGCCTTCCCCACGCTTGCCGGACGTCGTTTCGTGATCGCCCGGCGATGACGGAACGACCGTCCGTTGGTGCATTACCAAGTCCCGCACAGACGCTGCAAACGGTCCGACCGGAGGGGAAGGGGGGTTCGCTCTCATCCGATGCGGGGACCACGGCCCGCTACTGGAAGAACCACAATGGGCCGGATGGTTTCACTTTTGGTTCTCTTTATTGGGCGCCGGTGGCCGAACGGCGGGCTGCCCGCAATTAATAGCGTGGAGAGGAGGAGGCCGAATCTAAAGGAGGCCGCGTCCACCGGGGGTCGGACAGCGCGCCTCAATCTGTAAGGGCTTTACGGCCACGCCAGACTTCCACTTCGCGGCAGGGCGGGGGTCCGCCGGGATGCGAAAAAAAAAAAAAAAGAAAGAAAGAAAGAAGAAAAGTGCGCGTCAAAGGTGCTACGACAGGGAGAAAAGAAAAAGTGGCGCGGGGTCTAATCTGAACGGTAGATAGAAAAAATATTACGACGAGGGCGACACAATGGGAAAGAGAAGAAGAGGAGCGCGTCTACTATTACGCGCGGAGTGAGAGCGAAAACGCAAACAGATTACGTGGGGACCAGGGATGCGACCAGAGATTAAAGGAAGTGAAAGCCGCGCACGCACGCACATATACACACAGAGAAGGAGCAGGCGAGAGGAAACGGCGCGCACGCGCTAACCAGAAAGCAGAAATAGAGAGAAAAAGAGGAAGTGTCCGCGCTCGCGCGCGCGAGCATGTGTGCGCGAACAGTGAGGTTCAGTCACGCCAGACGTGACCACACCGCGTGGGGGACAGCCGGCCACAGTAGAAGGCGGAAGATGGGGGCACAGCGGGAGGGGAGGGACGCATAGGAAACAGGATAGGCACGAAGCGTTGGAGGGCCACCGAGGGCTGTCCGCATTTTTTTTTTTTTTTTTCGTCCCGCACGCGACGGGAAGAGAGGACGTGGCGTTGGGCAGACA
The DNA here is from genome assembly GCF_013339745.2 of Dermacentor silvarum. Classification (NCBI taxonomy): domain Eukaryota; kingdom Metazoa; phylum Arthropoda; class Arachnida; order Ixodida; family Ixodidae; genus Dermacentor; species Dermacentor silvarum. The sequence continues at coordinate 145,726,942 of NC_051159.1, read as the reverse complement.
GAGAAAGAGGAGAGCGCGGCCGGCCGTGGTGATAAGAATGCCCGAATTAAAGCTCATACGGAGTCGGGAGGGATAGTGTGCGTCCTCTGGTGGTGGTCCCACACTCTGTCCCTGGCGGCCAGTGTCCGCCGCGCCTCAGGGTTACACCGCAGTGGGACAGCTACTGCCGCTGCAGACGCATATACAGGTTCTCCGGCTCAGAGGCGAACCAAACAGAACTGCCCCGGAACACACAGGCTGACAAACGGGACCGTACATACAGCAGCACGCGCAGAGCGTGCCGAGGAGTACGCGGTCGCCATCGTTCGAGGTGCAGTCCGCCTTCACAGCCGGGAAAAAAAAAAAAAGAAAGAAAACACGGGGAAACATTTCTCGTTTTCGTAGCAAACCCTAGGTTGGGGAACCCTGAGAGCGCCTTCGCGAGCAATAAGGTACACGGAGGACGAGACACCGGGGAGCGAGACGGGAGAGCGAGGCAAGAACACGGCCTTGGGTCGGCATTGTGCGATCTGCAGCCGCAGGGGAGTCTCGGCGGCCGGACGCATTTATACACTAATCGCCGGTCGAAGGGAGTGGGGGGCGGACCCGTGGCGCGCGTGCCGCCGGCGGCAGATGGAGCCCCGGGCGAGGCAGGTGGTCGGGACGCGGCGGGAGAGCGCTTCGAGGTGCCAAGTCGTCCCGTGGTCTGCCGCGTTACACGCGTTGATCTTGCTGTCGCTTTGCTTTGCTTCAGGATCAGTGTTGCGCAATAACGCAGACCGTGCGCATGACAGGTCGTTAGGGGCGCCGCTCAAAAAATGCCCTCGGATCCAAGCGCTGTGTCCAGCTCCAGTAGAGGACATTGAGAAACGCAAAAACAAGAAAAAAAAAAGCAATAGAGAAGGAAAACAGACGCCAAGCATAGACCGCCTGCGCGTGGTCCTTACGGCGATATGCTAGCCTCGTTCAAGGCACTACACATGTACGTATCTTCACCAAACAGTACAAGCGTCATCCTGTCTCATATTTTCCAACAGTCCATGTCATTAGGAGTGGCGCCGCAGGAGTGGAAGGTGGTCAAGATTGTCCCAGTTCTAAAGAAAGGTACTACGTCATCAAGTAACGTAACAGCTATCGACCCATTTCATTAACGAGAGTGCCCTCAAAACTAATGGAACACGTCCTTTATTCCCATATAACCAAGTTTCTAATCTGTGATGGCTTCTTTCACCCATTATTTATCCATGACATCAGCTCAAGCTTTGATCACAATATTCCCACAGACGCCGTGTGCCTGGACTTCGAGAAAGCCTTTGACAAGGTGCCACACAAACGGCTATTCCTTAAGCTCTCACACTTAAACTTGACCCCTTTGCCTTCCGGAGTTCCTCAAGGCACCATCGTCAGACCATTACTTTTTTTTTCTAATCTTCATCAATGACCTACCGACTATTCCCCTCCTGTATTCGCCTTTTCACAGACGATTATGTCCATTAAACGTCCCATCCATAGCTTCCATGCTAACATTGCCCTTCAAAACGATTTATTAACGTTTGAAAATTGTTGTAGAACTTGGTTAATGTCTTTAAATGTCAGGAAAACTTCGCACATCTCCTTCCACCGCCGAGCATCCCACCAAGCACGTAAGTACGTCGTTTTTGGCTCCGAGTTATCTTCAGTGTCATCATATATATAAGCACCTGGGTATCACAGTGACTCATGATCTCAGCTGGTCTCATCAGCAAGTATAACAAACGAAGCTAACCGTGTCCTTGGCTATGTCCGGCGTAACCTTAAGTTTACCCCTTCTAACTGCTACCGTATCAAACGTTTGTTCGTCCCAAGCTGGAATACGCATGCGCAGTTTGGGACCCGCATCAGATTAACCTACAAAAATCTCTTGAGTCCATCCAAAACTGTGCTATTAGATTTGTTTTCTGAGATTATTCTCACTATTCTAGCGTCTATGAATTAAAACATAGAGCTAATAATCCCAGTCTGGAGTCATGCAGAAAAATAGCGCGCCTGTCTCTCTACCACAAGTTTTATCACACGTCTCTTGCTCACTCGATTAGCATACCTTCTTATCATCGTTCGCTCCGCAACAGTAATTCTAAAGCTGTATACACACCACCTGCGCGCACGACTGCGCATCTCAACTCATTTTTAATTTGAACAGCGAACGACTGGAATCATCTGCTCGCCGACGCTGCGCGCCACTCCAATCCTATAGCCACTTCAAGTCATTCATCGAAGACCTCGCACAAAAACAACCCACCCCTCATGTAATACCCGGCACCAGTGGCTTTTGAGGAATAAATAAATAAATAAATAAATAAATAAATAAATAAATAAATAAATAAATAAATAAATAAATAAATAAATATGCGCATTACAAACGTGCATCGCGGGGAACCAGTTAACTAAACGCAGTTCTCAAGTGTCTCACTGTTTCAGTCATCACTAAGTTATAAACAACTTAGAAGGCCGAGTGTTGTGACAAATTACAGCACAGCAGGATGAAACCCCGTTATTCACAAAAAATCGCACTGATTTCACTGGCAGTCATCATCGCGCATTATGTTCCAACCTTGGAAAGAGAAGTTCGAGCATTGAAACGCACAAGTTGCAAGGGAAATCGAAAACGACGATGAGTATGTGCCCGGCTGACGCTATACAGTAGTTCGAAGAACGGCGACGGTGCTGTGAAACCTTTGCCACTTCGCGTAATAGATCCATTATTAAATTAAATATATCGCAGCTCTTAACTTAAAGTGGATCTGTACCAACTCGTTTATATGTCAACCTTGCTGCGCAGATACGTCTATATGTGAATGAACCAAACAGCTCAATACACGGAGGCGAACATAGCTGGATAAGTAACAGTCAGGTTCGGAAAACGTCAGCGTCACTACACCCCTGATTATGAGCAAGTTAGAAGATGATAACCTCCAGTGTACGTCCACATCTCACTATTCTGGCGATCAACCTCTTTCCCAATTCCACCGCGTCAATTTCCGCCGCTACAATCTCTTTCCCATCCAGCAAGTAGAGATATATGCTTTACCAACATAGCAATTAACCAGCGTTAATACATCCTGCAGAGGTCCCACTGCTCGTCTGTGCACTATTCCAAGTGAGAACTGAACTTACCGTATATTTCTCTTGGCGTAAACAAAAACAAACCTGCGTACGGTATATATCAGAGAAGCTCAAGAGAAGGCAAAACACACTGCCAACTACCGATGCTCTACTTCTAAAACCAACGACAATAATATATTTCTTATTCTTAGCTCAGGTAACTACAGTTCATAAAGCGATAAAAGATCCTATAGCGTCCATGTGCAACTTTGAAAAGCACTAAAAGCTAAACTAACTATATACAGGGTGTTTCATTTTAGCTGCACCAAATTTTTAAAAATTGCCTGCGGCAGATAGCACAATTATAATCCTTGATCTAAACTACTCGATGAGGCGGCCATTACTTCCACGAGAAATCAAACCACCTAATTGAATAATTAACATAATTACGGTAATTAACTTTTTAACTAATTATTTTACGGCACATCTTTCAATCTACGAATTATAGCCGCTGAGTTCTCCGGGCGTATCCACTTGGAACGAATTCTCAGGACTGAATAAGTTTCGAGATATTAATTTTCAAAGTGTCCGGCGAAATGCATGGGCGTTACAGTCAACTTTGTGCTTCAATGCATAAAACAGCGTTTTCCTCAAAAAGTTAACTGGAACGCCCATGCATTTCGCCGGACACTTTGAAAATTAATATCTCGAAACTTATTCAGTCCTGAGAATTCGTTCCAAGTGGATACGCCCGGAGAACTCAGCGGCTATAATTCGTAGATTGAAAGATGTGCCGTAAAATAATTAGTTAAAAAGTTAATTACCGTAATTATGTTAATTATTCAATTAGGTGGTTTGATTTCTCGTGGAGGTAATGGCCGCCTCATCGAGTAGTTTAGATCAAGGATTATTATTGTGTTATCTGCCCCAGGAAATCTTTAAAAATTTGGTGCAGCTAAAATGAAACACCCTGTATAGCTGCGCCAAGCAGGCAGATCGACATACTCATGCAAGGCAATAACCCCAATCAACGCTGGACTCGGCTCGATATTAAACTCGAAAGCACATAGCGACAGGACGACTAAGTTAAATCGAAAAACACAGCCGGAGTGGCCCCAACGAAAAGCGTTGCAGTACTTTCCAAATCCCCCATCCAGACACATTTATTACTTCACAAAAATTTTAAATAATAAATAAAGATGGCGCAAGCAAGGAGACTATAGAAAAGCAGATACAATGTGCGGGACAAAGCCTTGTGCGCGCACACATCGGGCGGGGTGGCGGGGGCCCACAGACTCCGGCGAGGGCGCCGGGTCCGTTCATCCAAGGTCAGGGTCAAGTTCGGATTCGCGGGGTCACTGGGGTCGAATGCAAATTCGGGGTCGGCTGCGTGCGCGCTCTTTCTATTGGGACACGGCGGTATAACGGTAACGAGGCGCGGGTTCCTTTCAGCGCGCGTGCATGTCCCTCAGTTATTCGCCTCGAGAGAAGGTACGCGCGACCTTACAGTTTTCGTGCGGCAGGACGAACGATTGAGCCGCGTTCGTCACGAGTTGAAACGCTTCTCGCATCACATAGCCGCGCGCGTGCTGGCAAAACGCGAGTGTCGCTTGCGCAACTCGGCTTGTTTGTCTCTGGGGCTCCTCGGGAGCAAACAGATTCTCGCCGTTCGCATCGCCCACACGGCCACCAAGTGGCTCGCAAGCGGCCGCGGCGGTACGCCACCCGTCGCCTGCAAGCGCGATAATCGCTTTGAAATAGATTCAAACTGCACGCGCGGTCGGCGCCATGCAGCTCGCTCGGCTGTATGCGCGCGAGGTTCGGCACAAATTCGCTCTATACGAGGCCATCACGAACAGGATACGAGGGGAGAGGTAGAAGTAATTACGCGAGTGCAGTATCGAGTTCGCCATTGGATTGAAAAGCAAAACGTTTATAACGTCGCCGAAAGCTGCAAGGTAAATACTGCAAATCGAATTTGTCGGGCACTTCCTCGCGAGAATGACGTGAAATGTTCCGAGTGTTGAAAAGTCAAATGGTGCCTGCTAACGCACAGTTGGCGCTAACTAGCGATTGACTGAAGCCACGATCTGCAGTTTATGCACGAATAATCACCAAGGCCAAAAATTGAAAGGACACCAGCGGTAGGAAGCGAACGGCAGGATAGGAAAGAGGAGAAAGAAGAAACCGCGTGCCTCTCCGTTTTTTCTCCACAATCCCCCATAGTCGGTATGAGCCATTCTTGGAAACAAACAAACAAACAAGTCATGCACCGGAGAAGGTTACCTCCACAAACAAAACTCCTTGCTCGGACTAGAGTCACGCCATCATATAATAAAGATGACGATGAAGATGGTGATGATCATTTAAGACAGGGTTTGCTCCTTCTTCATCATGATCTTCTTCTCAAATGGAGAATGGTCGAGCGGATCTTCGAGTGTTTACTCCAACCGCGATATCGCATGCGACAGTGCAAGGCTTGCTGCGCGTAATGTTTAGAATATTATTTCGCACGGCATTACATTATAAACAAAACTGCCACATCTTCTTTTTAAATGTAGCACTTTTTAGAAGGCTTCGTTAGGATTCCTATTCTCCCTTTGTCACTCACTACACCGACGTCATCAAGGAGAGAGTTGGGGTAACTGCTCCGCATCAAAACAGTACCACGGCACAAACAGAAGCCAGAAATCACTTCGTTTTCAGTTCCAACTCAACATACACAGAAAACGAATTAAAAATGGCAACTCTTCGCATACCATGCCGCCTACACTCCCAGGAACACCATATATGGCGTGAGCGGTCCTGCCCGGCCGAGGTCTGAGGAAAGTCTCTCACGAAAGATCTAAGGAAGTGTGATTCTAATGGAGACATAATCGAGCACAATACGAACCATGACGCGGAAAAAAAAAAAAAAAAGAAAAAGAATTCACAGCCGCTCCTTCATCATATCCATCTTGAAGCGTAATTGAAGGGGGAGACTGGGACTATGGAGCATAAGAGAGAAAACTAAAATAAAAAAAAAAGGCACGAAGAAAGCAAAGCAGATTGAACGATAAGAAAAGAGGAATAAACGGCAGCTCAAACTAGACGCGACGGATAAAGGAAGTAAAGGAAGCCAGCATACAGTAGCGGGGAGACAGCCCTCCATTGTCACTGTTGAGCAGCACGTGGCGAGTCGTTCATCAGTATTAGTCGCCAATAAAACCTCTCGCTGGCCTCTGCATCTGTCGACGGGCGACTACAAACGCGCCGATCACGCCATACTTTTTTTTTTTTTTCAGTGTCTTTTCTGTTATGCTTGCTCTCCCTTGCACGCTGCTCTCTATGCCTGTTATGTGCGTGTTTTTTAAACACACGTTGCCAGTGAACACGTTTGTAGCTAAGTTGAATGCCAAAAACTTTCCGTTAAAACGCTTCTCTCCGATTTTCTTTCTTTTTTTTTTTTTTCTTTCTTTTTTTTTACTTCAATTTACGTATGTATTCTCCTCTGCGTGATTCTTTGGACGCAACATGCGAAAGGAAAACCTCACTGCCTCTACGCGACTACTGCTTAGCCGGACGTAAGTACGCCAGTGACGTACGACGTGTGACGTCACGAATTTCAAGGTATTTTCTCGCACTTTGGTTTAAGAATCTATAAAGACAGGTTCAGAGGCGTCTAGATGCAGACACATTCTATTTTCTAGGTCTTGATGACTGAAGTTGGCGACTGCCACCTTAAACCGGTTCAAGTACACTGTCTCTTGCAACTGCTTTAACTGTTGAAGCAACTGTTGAAGCAGTCATGAGAGCCGGCGTACTTGGACAGGTTTAACGAAGCAGTGGGCCATTTCATTCATCAAAGCCTGAAAAATAAAGCGTGGATGAAAAGCTCAAGTAGTCAACCAGTGGCGTCTCATATACAACCATTGAAGAACATATATCATACCCTCTTGCAAGCACGTATAATCGTGGCTCTAGAATATGGTGTTACCATATAGTACACCACAGATTAGCCTATAGGTCCACTGCAACACAGACGGACTAAAAGAGAAACACTAAATCAGTTTAGACTGATAAAGGAATCAACAAAAAAAAAAGTACACTTTCGTTAATGTTGAGGTAGGATAGTGCTAAGGTGAATGTGTGGCAATTTGATTGTGGCTGAAAATGTGATGTGCGATCTACGGTCGCACAATATTTCGAGTACGGAAAAAAACTGAGAGAGAGAGAAGACAGAATTCAGTGGCTATTTTAGTGGTAAATGCGAGAGAAATGCCTACGCGTCAAGTCGCCCTTATTTGATGTCCCGGATCCATGATATAAACCGCGTTCACCACATTGCGAACTGTCGTTCAGAAACAGACCATCGTCATTTGCACTATACATGTATATACAGGGTGTCCCAGCTATCACGCAGCACAATTTAAAAAAAAAGAGGAACGGCGTTACGCGAAGCAAAACCTAGTGCGTATTGTTTCCAGTACAGTGGAGTAGCCGCCAGTAATGTTTTTCGTTACTGAGATTTAATTAGCTAATTGTAATTAATTATCTAACTCGAGAAGTACTGTCCTAACTATCAAAGTGTCAATGAGAAAGTTGTAGAGCAACATGAAAAACTCCCGATACAGCTTTCTGTTGCTCAATACCTGCTACATAAATGTGTGTTTCCGAGTGTGAAAGGAGCCCGCGAATACACGCAGAATTGCCGCGCGACTGGTCGCTCGAGGCACTTTGCGTGTATTCGCGGGGTTCTTTCACGCACGGAAAAACACTTTTATGTAGCACGTATTGACACGCGGATAGCAAATTTCTGAACAGTTAAGCACAGGCGGAGCAATTGCCGGTCCTGATTCCCGGGCTAACCCAGCCTATCGCAAATAGTACCTTAGGTAAACCAGCCAACCAACCAATCAGGCCGGGCAACCATGGCGCGCCGACTTCCGCTATACGCAACATCAATGCCCTACTACTATAGGACGCCTCAGTTTTATGTCATGGAAAAGTGGGAAAGCTAAATGTGGCATCCAGAGACGCGAAAATTCGAGTCGAGAGTAAAACTCAAATTTTGCTTATATTTTGACGTTTCTGCGAACGATAACCCGGACTTGTGCGCGCTGATTATCCTAACTCATATTGCTCTGTTCTATTTGACACGTTAAGGAAAGGTACCTAGAGCAAAAATGGCGGGCTTAAATAAGAGTCGCAAGGCTCCTTTAAGCCTGGCCCTCTAGCGGTAAGAGTGGCTTTTTGGTATTTTAGAGGGGTAATTTACTAAATTTACTATTTACTTATTTATCCAACACATGGTACCTCAAAGACGGGATCACGCATCAGAAATAAGAGAACTTATCACGTGATATCTGCTTGATCTTCAATTTGTTTGTGTTTCATTGTTATATCCGCCATACTGTAATGACTGTACAGGCGATGTAGGTATATAAATAAATAAATAAATAAATAAATAAATAAATAAATAAATAAATAAATAAATAAATAAATAAATAAATAAATCAAACAGTCCCTTTTTCTTTTCTTTCTTTTTTTTCTTTCTTTCTTTCTAAGGGGAGCTGACTTGTGCACCGCTTATATGGTCGAAGGCGACCGGCACGCTAACAGTCTCGTCTCGGAGTGTCTCGTACGCGTTGCACCGGCTGTACCGCATGAATGGAGCGATAACCCGCTACCAGACGTGCGTACGCTACACGTTCCCAGCAGCGTCAGAGCAGCCCGCGGGTACGTTTGCTTCGACCGTTACAGCCTACTTGAAATGCAGCAGAAGCCTTCTTGGCTCGAGCCACTCTGCATGTTTAATATGCGCGTCAGAGGCGGCGGCGCCGCATATGCACAGCGACAACGGTAGAGATAAGAACCCCCTCCTGCTGATTACAGCCCCGATGACCCTTTTCTCCGCGCTGTATGGCAGCCAGCGTGTCGGTGGCCCCGGAAAACGTCCGGTCGCATGTTTTCCGGCTCCCAAGTTTGCCAGGAAAACAAAAGTGGTTTTGTCCCGTTGTCGACTGTAGGCATACTCCTCCCACGAGCAAAACGTATACGCACAAGTCATTCCGCGATAAAGTCGACCTTCTCCGCCGGCGAACCTAAATTGAAATTGAGTACTGGAGTCCAAACTTGGCGTGGCGAACTTTCCAGTGCAGGTCGTCCTTTTCGGTTTGTGCGTCTGAATTACGAATAATTTGGTTTTCTTCGGCGATCCTGTGGTTCGTATACTTTTGCTCGCGGGTGCACATATTCTTGATGGTCTCAAATATAAGAAACACCCCTCGTATGTCTAGTTCGTGTATTTAGAGCTGTTGCGCATTTCAGAGTGAAATTCATTTACCAATTTATTATCTAACATTCTAAATGCGTAGCAAAATTGGTGTCAGTTAGGAAATCCCACCTATATTCGCAGGCTACTGCAATAAATTGCTATACTCTTCGATACCCACTACATTTAGCGCGCTGTTCCAGAGGGCGAAACCAGAAGTATTTTGGCACCTCTTAGTGGGAACACTAAATAAACGTTAGGGGTGTGCAAATTCGAAATTTCAAATAGGAATCGGAAACACTTTTTCTATTTGATTCGTATTCCATTTGATAATTCAATATTCGGATACGTGGAGTATTCGTTTCTGTTCTTACACACGAGGCAATAACAATACATATCAGAGTCTAGAAAGAAAAAGAGAGAAACAGAGATATGCAAGTGGAGACTGCTCTAAGCGATTGTGCTGTAGGACAGCTGTCAGCGCTCGTGATGCTGGACACGGTACACATAGAGGAATCGCCATGTTTATATAGCCACCTCACAGTTACACATATACTGGTTAGCGGCTTTGTATTCTACGGAATTTCGCAATTAAACGACAAACACTACCTAAATGTCCGCTATACGCCTATCATATACGCCCATCAAGCGCATCATTCCTTTCCCAAAGCTAGAAACGTCCGCCTGTCCGCTTACATCGAAAGTCATCGTCGAGTGTTGCCGCACATCATGATTACTTTTTTTAAACTGGAGACAAGGTATAGGTATAGAGTAACGGCGCCTCCCATATTGATCAATAGGTTTTCGACAATTTCCGTACTTCCAAGGCCAGGGTGCCCTCGCAATGACAATTAATTAATTAATTAATTAATTAATTAATTAATTAGGCGACTGGACAGTAGCTCTCTCGGGGAGTACAACTGCCGTTAATTAATTAATTAATTAATTAATTAATTAATTAATTAATGAGACGACTGGACAGTAGCTCTCTCGGGGAGTACAACAACTGCCGAAAAATAAGCTATAAGCAACGTCAGCTTACCATGCAAAAGAAATATCCGACATTCCCATCGAATAGAGAAAGAGAAAGAAAGATTACTCCTCACACGATTTGCAACAATCTCGTTGCCCAAAGCACGCAGGCAACGTATACTTGAGCTAATCAAACGTCCTACCGCTAATAGCACAGAAAAATGTGGCAAAAGGCCGGCTAGCAAGGAAAACGTCGTTGCGATGGAATACAGCGGCTATGTTATTAGGGCCGTCATGACGGTCCGGTGATGAACTGCGAAACAACCGGCTCCATGCCAGAAAATGCTCGAAAAGCGATATTTTATCTTCCTGGCCTTTCTCTCTTTCTCTACCCGATAATGGGGATGCTGACCGCACCGATCGTAACACGCTGCCTCAATCCGAGCGGCTAGGCCATACAAACATTAACGGCAACAGACATGCAACAGCGCAGAGGTCACCTGCCCTATACACTTTCTTTTTGTTCCCCATTTACAACACGGAAAAAAAAAAAAAAAAAATCAGCAATCCATGTGCGCGGCGGTATCTGTGAGCCTCCAAAAGATGCAAATTTGAAGAACTACGGATCTCGCTGATGCCTTCGCGATCTTCAGCGCATACCACACGCGTGCTCCCAACCAAAGCCCCAGCCAAAAATCTCCTGCAAAGGCCCGTGCTGCCATCTGGAGGAGACCTTGACAACCTCGATCAGCGCGCGCACAGCGGGAAAACGAAACCTCGCTCTCGGCGGCGTCCCAGTGCAACCCATACCGCAAATCTTGCGAAACCACCCGAGTTCTTGAGTTTTATGGATAACGTAACAATAACGCACCTCTCTTATATTAGCGGAGCGCTGTAATTTCCAATAGAATCAGGGCACCACTTGACTTCAGCCAACCAAGAGAACAGGCTGGCTTCAGGAAGGGATATTCTATGATGGATCATATCCATGTCATCAATCAGGTAATAGAGAAATCTGCGGAGTACAATCAACATCTCTATATGGCTTTCATAGATTATGAAAAAAGCATTTGATTCAGTAGAGTTACCAGCAGTCATCGAGGCATTGCGTAATCAAGGAGTACAGGAGGCATACGTGAATATCTTAGCAAATATCTACAAGGATTGCACAGCTACCTTGGTTCTCGACAAGAAAAGTAGAAAGTAACCTATCAAGAAAGGGGTCAGGCAAGGAGACACAATCTCTCCAATGCATGCTTAGAAGAAGTATTCAAGCTCTTAGACTGGGAAGGCTTAGGAGTGAGGATCAATGGCGAACACCTCAGCAACCTCCGATTTGCAGATGACATTGTCCTATTCAGCAATAACGGGGACAAATTACAGCAAATGATTGAGGACCTTAACCGAGAAAGTGTAAGAGTGGGGTTGAAGATTAACATGCAGAAGACAAAGATAATGCTCAATAGCCTGGCAAGGGAACAAGGATTCAGGATCGCCAATCAGGCTCTAGAGTCTGTAAAGGCGTACGTTTATCTAGGTCAATTACTCACAGGGGACCCCGATCATGAGAAAAAAAAATTACAGGAGAATAAAATTGGGCTGGAGTGCATACGGCAGGCATGGCCAAATCATTAATA